>NW_007728058.1:238568-239179 GCF_000696425.1 Galeopterus variegatus | reverse complement strand
TGTGGTTAAGGCAACATAGGGCTTTTTTATTTTTTAACACTGTATTCTTACATACCTGTATAAACCATGGCCAGGAATGAGTCCCTCAAAAATGAAAAGGCATATAGACTCTCTACCCTGAACTGTTGCTATTGCCAACAGTTTTAAGAAAACAGACACTGTTTACCAAAATGTGGCTTCAGCCCTCTCCCTTTAGAATCACTACTGGGGTGTTTGTTTGTTAAAAATATAGATTCTTGGTCCTCACTGTAAGGTACTGAATCTGTATGTTTAACAAGCGCTTCCAGATAAATCTAATGCTTGGGAAGCATTGGTCTAACAGAGAGGACTAAAGTCACCCACTACGTGGAAGTAATTATAATCTTCTACATTCCCCATCTTTCTTTGCAAACAACTTATGTAAAAACTTGTCAGCTGTCACTTAAGGATTCAAGTTTGCAATCTGGAGTCACGACATTTTCTAAATGACAGACATTATATAGCCCCAGTGCTTTTAAACATCTGTTTTTTTCCTGTTGTGCTCTTGCCACACTTTCTACTAAACTTTTCATTCACTCTCATGGAGCGATAGTTCTTAACTTGTTTAACTTTCCCCTAAAAATGAAACAGAA
>NW_007728058.1:234906-237898 GCF_000696425.1 Galeopterus variegatus | reverse complement strand
TACCTATTTTTAATTCAATCTCCCACTTTATTCTACCAATCTAACCATGTCTGTCTTTACAGATATAATTCTCTAAAGAATTATGCTTCTCCTTAATTTTTATAAGCTTCATCCTCACTTTTCTATCAGCATACAGACTTTTCCTGAGTTGGCTCTCTCTTAACTCCAGCCAGGATTGCATAATTTCTCTGAATTCTTCAGCTCGTGGAAAGTCTCCTTACTCTTCATTTCTAGGCTTCCTATCTCATTTATTGCACTCTTTCTAGATGAGCTTCTATATTTTAATAAAACGTTAGCTTCCATCTAGATCACTCTCTAATTCTTACCACTCTGCTGCATGGCAGCATACATGGAATTAAGCAAACAACTCAGACATTTTCCTTCTGAAATTGCACAGACCAGAAAAACCTGGTAGGGTAATGAAAGCAACACAAATCTTGAGGCCAAAATGACTGGTGTTCTAATCTAGGCTTCATCATTTATTACCTTATGACTAGGAACAATCATTTGTTCACAGGAAAATTATTTCTATTTCCTGGGTTTGTTGTGAGGATTAAAGATCTTGATGGAATTAACCCAGTGCAACACTTGGTACACAGCAGTAGTTCAATCAGTGGCAGATGGGATTAGTGTTACATTTCTGCCAAATGTTCCCCTCACTCAACTTTATGGTGTTTCAGATAAAATTATTAAAATTGTTTTATTAGTATATTAATAGAAATCTCTCTGTGTCTCTAGTTTCGGTTTGTCCATTTATCTTAATCCCAAATTACAAACACATCATTGACCTCAAGATACTCCAAGAAAGCTGCATTTCTCTTCCGTTGTTTTATTCAAGCAAACTTTAGACAGTGCCTCTCCCTGTGATCCTAAGTGCCACCCTGCTGATCCTAAGTAACCCCTGAAGCAACAAGATTAATTGACAGTAATAAAATTCATGACCTGATAATGTAACTCAGCTGTGTTTTTCCATACAAGAAAACATTAGATAGTATTTATCAAGTTGAATCTAACTCATATAAAATCGGTAACACAAACTAGCTTGTCCTGCTTTCAACGCACATCGACTTAATGCTACTCAATAACGATAATGGCCATTTTTAGGAAATTCATTAACAGGTGAAAAGTAACTTACTAAACAGCAAATTGTTTCTTTTAAAAAGATGTAAAAAAGTAAAAACACTTTGAAAAAGTTGAAGAAGAATGAAAGGAGTACAGAACCTTCTATGAGTCACTAGGAAATGAAAAAATTTTGAAACTTCATGATGCCCCAAGAGTATTAAAGCTACCCAAAGTAACAAAAAAAGTTAGTGCAAAACATGGAGACATCAAAACAAAGAGAGAAAATAATTTCAGAAAAAATACAAAAGCTGCCTCACTGAACCTTTTATTAGGCTTATCATTCAAATCAGAATAGAAAAAAAGATATGCCAAATATTCATCATTACTTCAGTATGACTTACCTAAGATGTACTATGTTTGCAAAACATAAAGAAAACGTAAAGTCTTAAAAAAAAATCCGTTATTTGTTGAAGAAGTAAAATTAGTCAAAGTTGGATAGTTTATGACCTAAAGTCATTTCAATCTAAGGGGGGAAAAAACCAAAACAAAAAACCTGTGATCACACACTTGTATTGTTTAAGTCTTTTATTGACACTATGTATTTTAATATTCAGTTTGAACAAGTCTTGAGTATATCAAAATTACTGTAAAATAAGTGTAAAAATAAGTGTAATTATGATTAGCTTTCACTATTAAAAAGGATGACAATATTGGTGGCATTACTGACAAACATAGGTACCATCCTATCTCTGTTTTTTTGATTTCCTTCTACCTACCTGAAGAGGTCGCCAAATTTACTTCTGAGGTGGCTGCATGACACATAGAGATCATAGAGGTAGGCTAAGATGCATCTTTCAGGGGAAGAACATTCTGAGGGGTTTACAACATGCTTTACCACACCACACAACCTGAGGAGAAAAATGGATGAAAAAATTAGACACATTTATTGCTAATATACATGTTATCATTCAAATCTTTTAGAGTGAGATTACGAGTATGAATTACTTGGGTAAGAAAAAAGATATCAGATTGTTAAAACTAATCCTCATATTAAATAATGAATAATTAAATAAAATATCAGTTTTCTATTATGATACTGAAATGCTAGATATTTTTTAAAATTTCAGAAATGTCACTGACAAGAAGAAACAAAAGCAATGAAAAAATTTCTCTATGTAAAACCCCTTCTTTTCAGTGACATTCTCTATAGCTCCTTTTGTTCAGAAGTACCATTACTACAATTCCATGCCATTTTCCAACAATCAGACTGTGCCTCTTTGTCCACACATCAAACAACAAAGAAGTGCACGTAGCACTGAAGTAAACGCTAGCAGTGTTTACCACCACCGCCATCATGTCTTCTATTACAGGGATCAGCCATAACGCTACACCAACAGTGTCGTAAATGACTCAGATTATTAAAGCTGAAAAGGGCTTTGAACATCATCTGATCCACGACCTTCATTGTGTAGAGGGCTCTGAGGTGCAGAAAGGCGAAGGGACTTGCTCGAAGGCAAAGGGGTGGCTCATGACAGAACCAAGAGGAGAGCCCAGGTCTCCTGATTCCCAGACCAGGCCCCTCCCCACAATTCAGGGGACTGGAGAAAGCAGGAGGGAGCCTAGGATGTCGAGACCAACAAGGAGAGTGGAATCACAGATACCACAGGTAGAATCAAGAGACTTGAAGAAATGGCAAAGGAGCACCCCAAACCCTCTGAACTGACATCAATGGAAGGGGCCACCTGGCAGCAGATAAAAGCTGCCAATTACAGCAAGTTCACACAATTAGTAAGAAAAGTAATGATTCAATCTGTTGTTAGCTATATAAATAAAAAAAGTACTGATACAAACTGTAAAGCAAAAAATTACGGGCCGGCCCGGTGGCGCACTGCTATAATGCGCCGCTTGGGAAGCGCGGTGGCGCTCCCGC
>NW_007728058.1:230971-233667 GCF_000696425.1 Galeopterus variegatus | reverse complement strand
GCGACACTGAGGGTTGCGATCCGTTGCCCATCACGAAAAAAGACAAAAAGGAAAAAAAAAATTACTTTGTGGCTAAAATAAACTAACATCTACTCAGAGTTTGTTAGGCAGGCATCAGCTGTAGAGCAGTTAGGGTTTTCTCAACTTCTTTGACTTGCCAGGGATAAGAAAAACATTTACACTGTGAGCCAGTATACTCATTCACATAAGTACAAAAAACACCCCGAAATTCTGGGGAAAAATACTTACCGTTACTATATATGTTAAAATGAAAATATTAAAAAGTTAATATCAAATATGATTTTTTTTAATATTTAAAGGAACAGAAATTTAAAGTGCCCGAATAAATGATGCTGAAATCAATTTCAAAATAATATTACCATAAAAACCCCCAAACCAAATAAACTTGTCACACCCATTCAATTCATTTGATGGCCAACCAGAGGGTTTCCATACACTATTTAAAAAGTATGATACAGGCTAAACTAAACAGCATGAATGAGCTCCCAGTTAGAATGATGTTTATAAAAATCTGTGAAGTTTTTGAGCTATGTGATGTTCGGGATCTCACTTCAAACACTTCATCTAGCAGGCCTGAGTCTTAGTTTCTTGATCTGTAAAATGATACTAAAAATGCAAACCTTACAGGGTAGTTGAGGGCTATTAAATAATTCTGTATTTCTTTAACTCTAAGATGTATATTTTCTAACATTTTAAAGTTTCTGGGATGTTTCGGATTTCACTTCCTAATCCCTGTGTATAATTGATATACATAAAGGGTAGTATGTCCTTTTCCCTAGAAAAGCTGCCATTCTAGTACAGAGTAAACATTGACTACATGCGCTAGATTATAATAAAGGTACTATGAAACCAAAGAACCCTATAATTCTTTTGAGGCCAGGAGGAAAAAAATGGAAGAAAAAAAAACAGGCTGTCTTTTTTTGTAAAAAGCCCTGGGGAAAAGAGTGGGGAATAGAGAAAAAGGTTCTTATAAAGGTTACTGAGAGCTCATTATACGTCTTTGCTTCCCTTACTCCTCAGTCTCTAATGGGGATGATATTAGGTAATTCCTTAGCCCAATTTCACTAGTGGTAATAGACTAAGCCCTAGCCTACAGTGCACACAATCCAAAAAAAGACTGAGAACAAAAAAGTCATTTGTTCTAGGTTAACTCTTGTCAAATGATATCTTTAATTAACAAAAAAAAATATGAAGACCCAAATTTCTAATGTGTGCAAAGTTTATTTGGTGTTGGATTCTCCTAATGTAAACTGAATTTGTTGACCCAAATTTCTAATGTGTGCAAAGTTTATTTGGTGTTGGATTCTCCTAATGTAAACTGAAATTGCATGAACAAAGAGGTTACAAGTATTCACAACTCATAATAAGCCATGATGTTGGGGTAGCAAAAATGACAGAGCACAATAAATGACTGGTCTTGTAATCTTGGAAACCAGGGGGGAGGGGAGAAGGGCAGAAAGGAAGGGAGAAAGGAATCATACTTTCTCAAAAAGAATATACTTTACATGCTTATATCTCCTCTAAGAAATGTTTTCTGGCAAAAGTATTCTTTAACTATGTTTTTATTGAAACAGACATCAGTACTATTTTCTTTTAAAACCACTATACTATTTCTTCACAAATCATACATTCTGGGATTAAAAAAACCAATAATGACACTTTATATACCAACCCTTCAAACACCTGGGCTGTCTGATCAGGATTCAGGATCAGACAACTATGATACCGCCTGAGAACAGCCACGATGCAGACACACAGTCCTGTTGTGTAATTTCCTGCCAGGCTGGAGGATTTTAGGAGCAGTTCAGCTTCCACAACGCTCAGTTCATTTAGTAACTAAAACAGGAAAAAAGACTGAATAAAAATGTAGGTGCTAACACAAATAGAAAAAAAAAATTTTTTTAAACAAACCATGAATATACTGAGTCATTCTAATACAACCACAGTCTCAGAAAACATACACCAAATAATTTGTTTCTTTCTTATTTTTAATCCTTTACCATTTTATGGAGTTGTTCTGTCTAGACATCAGGGTGTATATATACAATCAGGAAGTACCCAGGGCTGAAATAGTTACCGAAACTTTACGGCAGTCCAAAGTTCTGGACGGCATAATTTTAGAGAACATCCACACCACTCACTTTTCTCTTTCCTCTTCTCTTTAATAAAATAGAAGTTACTTGTCATTATTTTCTTCTTATTAACAAAGCTAATACCTCTTACAGAATAAGCAATGGAAACCAGTCTTATTTCTATTAGTGAATAACAGAAGACAATTAATGAACTCAAATGTGTGTAAGAAATATAGCAGGACAAATCAAATTAAAAGTTTTTTGTTTTCGCTTTTAGCCTGAAATGTACTCTATTATACAGAGAAAATAAACTTTCATCTTTCCCTAAGCAAAATGAGAAAAAAACAAACAAAAACACCCTTGAAACTCTCACATTTTTAAATGACATATTTTGGCACCAATTATAATTATTTAGTTGAAAACTATAAACACAGCTACAATGAAAATGCTAAAGACTGTTAATTCAGAATCACGCATTTATCAAAAAAAAAAAAAATAGGGCCGGCCCAGTGGCGCACTGCTACAGTGCGCCGCTTGGGAGCGTGGTGGCGCTCCCGCCGAGGGGTCGGATCCCACATACAGACCGGTTCCCGCTCACTGGCT
>NW_007728058.1:219234-230009 GCF_000696425.1 Galeopterus variegatus | reverse complement strand
AAATAAATAAATAAATAAATAAATAATAATAATAATACCGTGTCCTTTAAATAGTGCTAATGCATAGCAATTGACTAATTTTAAATTGCATGATGCCTGGTAGGTTTGTTTTCCTAAAAATAAAAGAAGCATGGTCTCTTTGATACCTGTATTGCAAAATCAATTAGTCCATTGATGTTCAGAGCTGGCTCCATGAGATCGAAGATAAGCTGAATGTGGTGAGCCAAAGGGAGATGATATGACGTTCCTGATGCAAAGCTTGTGATTTGTTCCAGCACATTGTTAGAGATCTGTGCAAGCAAAAGTGAGGAGAATTACGATCAATATTCCAAACAATCTTTCCCTTAAATTATTTTAATTTTTTAAGTAATACATTTGAATTTATGAGTGATTCCACTTAGTCAAAAGTTAAAACACGTTTCTGCAGAAACCAAAACCATGTACCACTCAAATGACTTCCTTATGGCAACTATAATTTGAAGAAATATGACAAGATGTCATTAAGATGTAGATCTTAGGTGAAATGGGGATGGTGAGAGGTTGGTTAATGGACACGTAATAGCTAGTAAGGAAAAAAAAGTTCTACTGGTATACAGTTGAGCCAGGCCGCTATAATTAACAATAATTTACTGCATAGTATCAAATGGCTAGAAAAGAGAGATCAAATGTCATCACGAAGGAAATGATTAAGTTTTCTAATGATGAATATGCTCATTACTCTGATTTGATCATTACACGTAGTATACATGTAGTGATATTCAACTCTGTACCCCACAAATAAGTATAATCAATACTCTTCAACAGAAACAAAATCTAGATCCTAAAGGCAGAACAACCACAAATGTTAATTCGTTTTTAGATGTATCTTTTTGAATGTCAATGGATTTGTAAAACAAAACTGGCTTGGTTTCTTCTAAATTTTACAGTATTTCTTTTCTGTTTTTGGCAGCTGGCTGCTACAGGGATCGAACCCTAGACCTTGGTGTTATCAGAACCATGCTCTAAACAGCTGAGCTAACTGGCCAGACCACGTATTTTATTTCAGTCATGAGCAGATTTTTCCCTTATCAATAGCAATGTAGGAACAACATGTAATAACATAAGTATTGTACTGGGGATTATTTTATACACTGTTGATTATTATCACAAGGTAAACATAATTACATGATAAAAATTAAGTCTTCTGAGGAAGGCAACCTGACACTTAAAAATGAACTACTCAATAGTCTGAGATGCTTCCAAATATGCTTATAAAATGTATGTATATATTAAGGCTGAAAACATATACTGAGAATTCTATGCAAATAGGAATATTCAAAATGCATAATAAAACAGCTTTATGGGCTGGCCCGGTGGCGCACTGGAGAGTGCGCTGCTTGGGAGCGCGGCGGCGCTCCCGCCGAGGGTTCAGATCCCATGTGGAGACCAGTTCCTGCTCACTGGCAGAGCATGGTGCAGGCCCAACACCGAGGGTTGCGATCCCGTTGCCGGTCCCCGGTACGGGCGCAACACCGAGGGTTGCGATCCCGTTACCGGTCAGTAAAAAAGACAAAAAGGAAAAAAAAAAACAGCTTTAAATGACTACCTGAGATGTCACTTGATGCTGATCAAAGTATGAAAGGAGTTGGAGTTTTGTGAACACAGTCTCCAGCGTTGGGAATGCTTCTTGCTTGTTCTTTCTGGCTTTTTGTCCTTCATCCCCAACTATATAAGTATAAAGTAGATAAGTTATTTTCCATTTAATAGAAGCTCTTGACTTTTTAAATACTTTTTATAAAGTCCTGAAGTGGGCAATACCAATCCAAGTGGCTAGAAGTCACATACAGAAAAGTGCACAAATTCTATGGATTTTACAAAATGAACACACTGGTGAAATGAGACCCAAATCTCGAAACCACTTACCAGAACTCCAGAAGCCTCTCAGACCCCTTTAGTCACATCTTACTCCCCAGGGGACCATCCTGACTTCTAACCGCTTGGACTGGTATTACTCACTTTGGAACTTTATAGAAATGGAATAATACGGTATATGCTTCTCATATCTGGCATCTTTTTAATTTTTTTTTTATTTTTATTTTGTCAATATACAATGTAGTTAGTTATTGTGTCCCATCACCAAAACCTCCCTCCCTCCTCCCTCTCCCCCCTCCCACCCAGATGTGTCCCCTCCATTTTCTTGTTGTAAGAGCTTTAGCTCCCTCCAATAAGTGAAAACATGTGGTATTTCTTTTTCACTGCCTGACTCGTTTCACTTAATATTATTCTTATATTTCTAACCAGAGGATCCTGGAGATTGGGTTTTGAATTCTTGGAGAATGCTGGAGTTCCAGCAAAGTGGGACAGTGATTTTGTAATCTTTTTTTCAGGTACTGACTTGGAGGAAGTATTGGGTAGTGGTTAACAACATGATCTCTAAAATCAGATAACTGTAATAAAAATAGCAAATTCTGATATAGTGCCTACTATGTGCCAAATTCTGATTTTGTATTTTGCAAATATTAACTCATTCAATCTTTATGAAAATTCTGTAAGCTTTTCAAACAGCATGTGACAGTGATTAGGAGAACACATTTAGAAGTTGTTTGGCCAGGGTTAAAATCCTTCCTCCAAATACAAATCTCACACACACAACACAAACACACACACACACCAGACTTGAAGAAGTAGATCCAGCTAACAACTCCCAAATGACCTTTTTGTTTGTTTGTGTTAATGGGTTCCATTTACCTACACATAACTAACTTCTTAAAACCTCAGCTAAAAGAATATAATTGATTATAGATCATTTATATCTACTTTAAAAGAAAGATGTAAGAAATCAGTGATCATTCTCAATAAAATATTCTAATAATATTTACATGAGTAACAATATAGCCATAATACATAGCTTTTCCTCATCTGTTTTATGTTAATTTGTTTTCATAAAATATATTATTGCTCTTTTGTTGCTGAATTTTGGTTTTCACTAAAAAGAAATTTAACACCTGAAAGTTTTGGCTTTTTAGAGATTGTTATAGTAAACTTCATTAATGTTTTCAAAAGATATACCATTAACAACCAAAATAAAAAAAGACCATCAATGCAAATGTAACATGAAGTTTGACCATGCTCAACTGAAAAAGTTATTGAAACTTTAGATTATAAATTACCCTAGGTGTGAGCCCCGGCTGATCTACAACACTCTTAGGGGGTTGGTTCCTCAGAATCGTGTCTTTATATATTCCCAGAAATCAAACATATGCTACCACAAGCTCTGTTTTCCTTACCAGCCCTCATTTTGCTTTAAAAAAAAAAAAAAAGTGGGCAAATTTCCATTAATCTGAAGTACAATTAGCTAGTTTCTGGTACATATATTAAATTTTAAGTACTGACTTAAGATTAAGACTATTTACCAGAAGGCAGCTTGCTGTATCCCAAATTAACATCTTTCTGGTTGAGAAATTTCATCTAAAATGAAGGAGGGCTGGCTGGTTAGCTCATCTGGTAGAGAGCAAAGTGCTGACACCACCAGTGTCAAGGGTGCGGATCCCAATTCCAACCAGATGCCAAAAATAAATAAAAATAAAATAAAGGAAGGAAAAAATCCCCTTCGAATATGCCATTTCCAATGGTGCTTCTATTACTGACATCTCAAGAAGCAGAACAGAACAACAATGATTTTCTCTTTGTGAGTTCATATGGACTTTGTGAGTCTATTTAAGGGACCAGCACAAAGATAGGACAAACTGTAGTCTGGCATTAAATAACTGTGAAGGAAGTTAGGAGACTCCAGAGAAAAGGATATCACATTGCTTCCTTCCCCTACCCCCTCCCTCCGCCTTCTGAAACCCGTAATTCCACTGGAGCTCGAAAGATCCTCTAAAAATAATTTAGATAAAACATGTATTACTGAAACTCTCAAAGGAGACAGTGTCTCCCCAATTCCAAGTATACGAAAAGCAGTTTCAAGTATTCTTTGCTAGCTAGCTGCAGGGCTTCTAAATTCAGTCTTCTAAATGTAACCCATTTCCCCTTTTCTCTAAGAAAAGGAAATAGCAAAACAACAGATAAACAGTCTTCTGAGAGCATTTTCTTTCTGAAGCTCAATAACAACAGGTCAACTACAAGAGAGTTTTATTTCCCTTCCACAACTCTTGGTTGTTTCCTCACAGAGCTGGCATATTACGAGGTTCTTAACTGGCACTGGAAGGGAGTTAGGGAATGTGATGTACATCTGTGAAGGTAACTTTCCCATTATGTTCTAAGGACTGTCGCCTCAGACATCAGGCACTCAGGACAACACATGCAAACTGAAACACATGCTGCCCCTTGCACTGACAGGGAGGAAAGAGAAGCTGTTTGCATTCTTTAAACTTGTACTTTTCTTTAGGAAAGATCTGGTATAGACAGCTCTAGTAATTCATCCTGTTAAAAGTCTAATGACTGGATTCTCTGTGGAGAGGTCCATAAAGAAGTATTTTGTACTAAAGAACACAGTAAGCTCCTAGAGGTGGTTTACAACACGTGTAGAAAGAATGCTGTCTACATAGGGTAAATCCAAACTTTCCTTTTCTTTATATTACTTAAGCATTAGAGAAATAAACACCAGAGGTAGTAGTGGGGCACATATAATGATATCATATTTTTAACTGGCTGCCTAATGAAATAAACAGACGCTGAAAAGAGTAATTAGGCTAATGTGAAACAGATAATTACAAAATTCCAATTATGCAACATGGGTCATAATATAAAGACACAGCTTCTCTGTAGAAACTGTAAAAAGCCTAGGGAAGGAGTATTTCAAGTGAAAAAGGTGTGACAAAGCAAAGGCCCAATTTTCTTTCTCACTTAAAATTGTTTGGAGATACAGGTAGCCACCACTGCCTATTGCAATTATTCCTCAGAACAATGTAAGAAAAGATCAGCAGCTACACTGTCACGATTTTTAATTAACATGCAAACATGAGTGCCCCAGATCAAAAGCAGAGCACAAACTTGAAAAATGATGGTAAAGAAACAGGGAGATGGACCTTCAGCCTAAGGGTTTTCTGCCTCATTCTTCAGTACTCCATTTATTACTGCTGTAGAAAATTGGGAAGGTATATACAAAAGAGAATAAAAATTACCTATATCTACCTACAAAGTAGGGTATTTTAATACAAGGATTACTATAAATGGAAACAATGCTCTAAAACTTAAATGTGCTTATTCATATTTCAACGTGACAGTCACTCAGGAGAGGAAACCCTCTGTGACAGTGGCATATGCCACTTCGATACAGACTGCACTGAGAAGGCAGGCAAAAGGCGACGCAGTGGGAGCAAACGCACCGAGGCTCCTTACCCCCTGTCTCTGTGGTGCTCTTCTTATTCAGGATTTTCAGGATGTCTTTGGTAATCTTCTTCAGCTGATGCCGCGCCTCGTCACGCTCTTTGCCGACTCCATAGAGAAGGACTGTGCGCTGGTTACATTCGTGGCTCGAAGACTCGTCCTGGAAGACAGACAAGGCGCTCTGAACTGTCTGCAGGGCGGGCGCCGGCACGCACCAGGCCCTGCACCTCCATGCCGGCCGGTGGCCGCCACCTCTCCATTGACCTCAGCCTCCACTGCAACACCCTTGTTTTTCCAGTTTGGAACTTGCTAAAGTAAAAAACAAAAAACAAAAAACAAAAAAAAGTGTCAACTGACCTGAAGTCTTAATAGAAGCATTTGATGTGGGCGTACCCTACAGAGTAAGTTCTGGCTGTTGAAAACTTTTCATTGTTTAAAACTGAACATGGTACTAATTTCACATCATGTAACATACTACCTAGTCTTTCTTTTCCCTTAAGGAAAATGTTATTTCTTAGTAAGCTTGGTTTTATATATATAATAACAGTAAATATTTTATACTTAGGGAAAAAAAATCTTGCTAGGGTCCTTAAATACCTCTATAAAAAATATCTCATTTATTTCCAACATGACTGTGGGAGATACATGGTCATTTCCAAATGACAAAACAATAATGAGTGTAGGCCTCATTAGGTGTGGGGTAATAGTTGGAAATGCAAACGTGTTCCAACACCACCAGTCTTCCCTTCTGGACCACCTACCACCCCCGCCCTACAGACACAGTGAATCCAAGTACTATTCTTTCCCCACATGGGAAAGGAAATTATTTAATCACAGCATAACAAAAACACTTACACACTGCTATTCACATTCCTTAGCCAAAGTTAAGTAGTCCAGGATGCATTATCTCTCTTATGCCTGGCTTTGAATTTTTCCATCTAAATTTCTCCCTTCATTTTCTTATAACATTTCCAGCTCTATCTTCAATACATCCCCTTTCTTACTCTCTGTACCTCTTTGCCCATGCCAGGCACTTAACCTTCCTAACAGCATCTTATTCAAAGGAGCTTACATGAGAAAAAAACTTCTCCCAGGGAAAACAAGCTATATTGTGTTCATAATTAGTAGTGGCTGCAACAAAGAGGAAAAAGGGTCAGGCTTGGAGAGCTCCGATGTTTAATCTGGAGTACTCCACGTGTGTACTCGATACAAAGCAGCATCTCACTTCTGCAGCCTTCAGTAAGAAAGAGCCTGTTTTCTCTGATTTCTCCCTCTTTTTGTCAGCCTGTCTTTCTCTCTCACATACTTACATTCAGGCCACCATTTCCCCTTAAACTGGTTCTTTTTTATTCTATGCTACCAGAAATACACATTTGTATATCCCACTAAGCTATCTGGTTACTCTCCCTCCCCAATGATTCTTAATATTTCATGTGTTCAAATTTGCCTACTTTAAAAAAAAAAAGCAGCAGCAGCAGCTAGTAACAAGTTTCTCCCAGAAGCTGTTCTTAATTAACATCCTGAGTATCCAAACCTCTCCCAAATTTTCAAAAGATGGATATAGCAGTAGGATAAAATCAACACAGGCAGTGCAGTGATTCCTACACCTGGCTGCACATGTGAATGAACTGAGCTGCTTGTTATCTCCAATTTTTGTTTTTGTTACAGAGCATTATTGATATAATTCTTTTTTGTTTGGTGGATACGTGCAAATAAGCCCTATGAAGAGAACAGGAGGACTCTGACAAAAGCCAATTTTTGTTTTTGTTACAGAGCATTATTGATATAATTCTTTTTGTTTGGTGGATACGTGCAAATAAGCCCTATGAAGAGAACAGGAGGACTCTGACAAAATCTGTATAAACGCAGGCGTGCCAGTCACATACCTTGGCAATTGTTTTCAGTTAAGGCACATATCAAATGGTCCTAACATAAATGTCTATGTGAGGGGTGAGGAAAAGACGTTAGCACAGTTATCCAACAACTGTTTATAGAGTATCTAATTAAGGGAAGTCACGATGCTATGAACCTTCAGAAAATACAATGGTGCAAGTTTCCTGTCTCCAGGGAGCACAGATTCAAATGTCATAAAAGTATAATCTGCAGAGCTAGAAGTCCAAACAGGGATGGCGAGAGAAGGTACCCTGAAAAGATCCATGCACTCACCACAACCACACAGAATAACCATGGCCCACACTGTACCACTAAACAGCCCAGCTAAGAGAGAGCTGTGACTACATGCTGGTGTGCCACTTGCCAACTCCATGACCCTGGATAATGAACCTCTCTGAGCCTCAGATTCTTCCTCTGAAAAATGGGGTAAGCTTGGGGCTAAGAGAGAGCTGTGACTACATGCTGGTGTGCCACTTGCCAAGTCCATGACCCTGGATAATGAACCTCTCTGAGCCTCAGATTCTTCCTCTGAAAAATGGGGTAACTCACCTTCCTTGTAAGGTTTTGGTGAGGATAACTGAGACAAGGTATGTAAAATGTTTAGGAGCATACTGGACACAGTGCTCACTGCTGCTCTTCATCCTAAAGACTCCACTTCTCTCCTGCATGCACCCCACACCCTCACTGCACTGCATTGTTCCACATTTCTGCAGGACCCTCCCTTCCTTTGCTGTTGTTCTTCCTTCCACCTAAAATACCCTCAACAATTTCAGTTTTACTTGCTGAAATACTATGTAGAAATACAGTGTCAGGTCCCTCACTCTGTCGCTCCAGTTTATTAAAAACCCTCCCCGCAAAAGTAGAGAGGGGAAGAAGCCTTTCTCGTATCTGTCACAGTGTAATTCACTTATTTTCTAGGTATTTAATTTCTGTCTTCCCCACTAGACTATAAATTGTGAAAGACCCCATGTCTGTTTAATTCATTTTTATATTCTCCTTAATAGGTGCTGCGTTATTTAATACTTGTTGAATACACTAAATGGAGAATAAATAAGTGGACTGATGAACAAACATATGGCTAAAAGAATAGGGCAAGAATGAGGACAAGAACAAAAATTAGTTTTGTAGGAAACAACCTGATAGTTAAGTGCTGAGAAAACTGAAAGGGAGAAGTGAGAGACAGACAAAGTTAGAGCAAAAAGCTTTGCAGAGTGAACCAAATCTTAGTGGTGGGAATGACAACTAAGAAGCTAACAATAGTCAACACTTGTTGATTATTATAAACAATTATAAATCAAGAGGTATCTGAAAGAAGTTAGGAAAGGATCAGCATCTGAACCCAGTGAGTGAATGTACATCTCACTGGACTTCAAGATGGACCCACTGGATAAAATTTGTTGGAGGAAAAAAAAAATATGTTATATGGGCAGGGAGCTCCTGAACTCAGCTATAAGTATGAGGCATTTGAGGGGTAGGTGAAAATGGATTGTAAATGTGTAGCTGTTGGATTGATGTGAGCACTAATGCAGAGGTGACAGCTCAGGGATAAGGTGATATGTCACATCCTGGGAGGAGCACAAAACCTCCACATTCTCCCTAGGGGAGAAGAGTCAAGAGAGGCGAGATGGAGGATGGGGTGAATAAGCCTTCATATGGTGCACACACACTCTCCATAATTAAGAAGATGACCTGATAATGCAGTGTCACAGAAGTCAGGGGAGGGGATATACAAAAATGGGGGCCATCGACAATTCAAGTCGAGTCACTTCACAATGCATGTGTCCTCTCTGATTTGTTTACTAAAACTCCATGTGTGAACCTCAAAAGAGAAGGTTCTCTCTAACAGTACAGGCAGAAAACAGGAAACCAGGGTTTGAAGTTGATGGTGAAACAGTGGAATGAGGGAAGTAACTGACAGTGACTGGAAGCTGGGCATGAAAGAGCAGCTTGAGAGGAAAGAGAAAGTCTTACGGGGACAATTAAATTTTTGTTTCGAAGCTATTTTTCAAATAAAGAAGTCTCCAGAGAGGAAGTCAGGATTGGAGAGCAGATAACTGACAAAGGAGACAGGAGGCAAGGGCCCCTTGTCTGAATGAAAACGGAAAGAACGGAACATCTTTCTACTTAACTGAAGGGAACAAAGAAAACTAGTGAAAATACAGAGAAATTTGGAGAAACTTGAAGAAGCTCAAATCAGCTCATTGGCCCTGATGAGCTCAGGAAATCAGGCCAAGAGTTAAAGTCACGAACTCAAAGCTAGAGGTTGTAACTAGAGAGCCAGAGCAGTGTGCCGGGAAGAATCACTGGTCAACTTCTACAGGGATGTAAAGACAGTCTTTCTTTCTTATAATTAATTTTTTCAGGGAAATTGCGACAGCTGTTACTACACTAGTCTTCAAACAGGACAGGCAAAGACATTTTAAAAGCTACTGTTTTTTAATAGCCTACAAGATTTGTTTACATCAATATTTTTGTACAAGTAGAAAATGTACATGTCTTCAAATAGCAATTCATATCAAATGGGAATAAAGTCAACCTAAGAAAATGTACGAAATACTTCAAAAAGTACCAGTGATTTCTACTCTTTCAACCTGGTATTTAAACATCCTCAAGTTGAACAGTTTTAAGTAATGTTAATAATTTGACATCAGCAACAATCATCACTATATTGTTATTTCCTGAAGTATATATTTGTTGCGCAGGAAAAAGAATCAACTGGAGAGTCCATAGGAGCAGTCAGGCTATCTCTTTTATGCTAGCCCACCTGCTGCCCTTGGATTTAATGGGCAATCTCCCCTGTAAACTGAGTTCTGGAAATCTCATGCTCCAGATCAATTACTTTCTTTCCCCAGATATTATCTCATGCTCACAAAGACTGAACTGAGGAAGAAACTAGGGGGATGCGTGTCTAAAACCTTGGCAGGCGTATTGTACTACTGGAATTAAAAAACGTCTCTTGAGCCAAATAGCCTTAGAAGGAAGAAATGGAGTTAATGAACTGAGGTCTGCTGTAAGTCATCTTTATTTTTCTAAAATAAGTGACTAGGAATGTTGCCAAAATGTGTGTTCACCACGATGTGATAATGATGGTGAGACTGTCACAGCTGTGTGTTCTCACATTCATATTTTCTGGTATTTCTACAGTGATCCAATAATCATATAATTTAAAAATTACTAAACTAATGTTCTTAAAGGAAAATAAAAAAAGAATCCTGTTCTGAAGGTGCTTCCTTTTCTTCCAAACACTAATGAGAAATAGATGAAGTAGATGTAATTGTCTTTCTGATAAAACAAAATAGAACATTTCATCCTTCCCTAATTCTCTAATTTTGTACATTTAAATATTCAAATGTGACCCAGTATACATCAGAAGTAAACTGCACACACCATCCTACCTCATCTCTAAAAAAAGTAGTAAAAATAAGCTTTAACAAAATGAACTTAAAACTTTAACATATTAAAGTCTTTCAAAAAAACCCTTCAAACATCATTTCTTTCAGCAGAATCTACCAATATACCATACTATTTTGTTTAAAATAAAATAACTTTAATTTTTTTTTTTTCCTTTTTGT
>NW_007728058.1:216962-218709 GCF_000696425.1 Galeopterus variegatus | reverse complement strand
GGGAGCGCCACCATGCTTCCCAAGCGGCGCACTGTAGCAGTGCGCCACCGGGCCGGCCCAAAAATAAAATAACTTTAAATGAATGTTTATTCATTCTCATTCTCCAATGAGACCATATTATCAGTTATTACTGATGAGTAATAAGCTTTGGGCTGGGGAGGAAGAATGGGTGTGCATACGGATGAGGACACTGTGTCACAGGAGCAAGGAAATTAGCAGGTTCTTTTCATTAGTAACTGTACCTGAATTGGAGGTGCCTTTTCTGTAAATCAAGAAAACAGGAGTCTCATTTAATTAGATTTATATAAAAAATTTATATAGATAGCCGAAATTGCTATACTTTGATGGGTAAAACTAGTTGAGATAATTACGCACTGCCTTAAAACACATGTCCTCAATCAAAACATTCATTAATGTCAAAAGGACCACATTTAGGACTATAAGCCATTACATCTAAAAGAGCCTAAGAGCTAATCAATCTCTTAATTATATCTCCACAATCCTGCCCAAAGCTAGTTCCATTTCAAGGAATGGCCCTCTGGGTTCAGAGTAACCCCATTTGAAGCAAATATTTTCAAATAAGCAAACTACCTTGGTAAAATAAATCAATTAAACCACTCGAAAGTAAAAATTCTCTTCATTTTTCTAAGCCATTTCAATCATAGGAAATAACCAAATAAATCGATCAAAGCTAGTTCTGTTCCCAATAGTATTACACACAAGTACAAACTGTGTATAAGGGTGTTATCTATTAATGAGAGATTAAAATGTACAACTTGCTCTGCTTCTATTCATGTGATAACATACTTTTGTAATCATAGTCACTTTCAGGGTCAAGTGGTCTAAATGGGCACCTGGTAGCCATTCTCCAATGAGACCATATTATCAGAGAGCACTGACAGGAATGTGTGTGTGGTTGTGAGTTAAAATCAGAGGAAAGTCAGCGTTAATTTAGTTTAAGAGCTGGAGCCTTTCTTTTATCCCTACTGAGAGCCCTCTTGAGATGTGGAAATATACACTCTCAACAAGGTAGTATGATTTGAGTGTCTTGAATTAGTATTCCTAATTTAGTACAGCAGACTGATTTGTTGAAAATAATCATGATTTCCTTCTGCAAGCCTTGTTTCACCTGAAGATCTTAGAAACATGTCAGAATCATCCTTTAAGGGTTACCGTTTGGTGCAAAGGCAAGTACAACGCTTATTTTACTGAAAGATGTGCAGCCATTCCACACAGGGCATTCACCTACTCCTGGCCATCAATATGAGGTGGGGGCTTCAGAAGAGGTGAGATGGAGAAGACTCTCAGATACATAGAAGTTAAAAATGTAGGCTCTGCCACAGACAGCATGGGTTGGAGTGGCATCTTCAATTAACTTCAGTGCTCTACCCCTCAGTTTCCCTCATCCAGAGAACGAGGGTAAGAGTATTTACTCCAAAGAGTAGTTGAGATACTAGAGGGAGTTAATTCATGACAATAAAAGAAATGCTGGCTACTATTATTCTGAGGTATACAAAGCATTAAGCTCTTTTTAATATGTATATTTTTGAGTCTCCAACAAATGAGAAAGATTAATTAATATTTATGTATTACAATAACTTAATTTTAAAATAAAAATAACTTAATATAAAATTTTCCAAGAGTTTAATATCAAACTAATCTTTCTAGATGACCAACAGATGGGAATTATTATTTAACTGAAAATTATGACTGAAATGACAACTGAATAGCTTGATTTTGAATTGTT
>NW_007728058.1:214789-216568 GCF_000696425.1 Galeopterus variegatus | reverse complement strand
CTTAATTTTAAAATAAAAATAACTTAATATAAAATTTTCCAAGAGTTTAATATCAAACTAATCTTTCTAGATGACCAACAGATGGGAATTATTATTTAACTGAAAATTATGACTGAAATGACAACTGAATAGCTTGATTTTGAATTGTTAATGGCAACAAAATTCTTATGTCTTTTTAAATCAGCGGTCCTCAAACTTTAGCATGCCTAACCATCACATGGAAGGCTCATTGAAATATGGGTGGGTTAGGGCACCCCAGAGTTTCTGATGCATTGTGGCCAGGGTGGTGCCCCTGAATGTGCAATTTCTAACAAGTTAGGTGGGGCTGAGCCCCTGCGCTGTACTTTGAGAGTCATTGTTAAAGACGCATAACATATGGAGACAAAGACACACACTCACAACTCAGAAGAATTAACTAAAATGTGTTCACAGCAAAAGCACCTACCGAAATGGTTCCACAGCTAAGAGAATAACACTACAGTTTGAGATCTTGTGTTTATGTGTGTCCGTGTGATCACACAGCAATATTTATAAGCAAAAAGTTTTACCCTTCAATTTCACTCCTACCATATCTATTGCCCTTTTGGTTTAAAAGTTAAAGAACTATATATAATAGTGATACAAGGATGACTTAATGATATATTTTCCCCAAAACTCAAAGCTAGATCAAAAGAAACAAAACAAGATTATTTATATTTAAATTATATTCAAGAAAGCCATGAAGGACACTTTATACAATAAGCCTGGCAATGGATACAACTGTTTTTATTATTTAATGTAATTTTGGAATCTGATAATTTATAATGGGAAGAAACTGTTTCACCTACAAAGGAATTAATCAAACACAGATTTAAAATAATGACATTATTAACCAGGGAAAAAACAAAGGGAAAGAGACTTAACATCCTTAACCAGCACACATCTCTATTTAATGTAATTACTTGTTAAAAGGTAATATATCATCTAGTGCTGGGCACAATATGTTTTCAGGTAAATAACTGAGAAAGCAAGCTTGCAACCTTCTCTAGGAAGCAGACTTCGAAGGCTTGATCTCAATTTGGATCAACTTGGATCATTTGCATGGAAAATAACCAAAAGAACTCCAAGTTGTAAATCAATTCTATATCAAATTTCAGTAAACTAAGCTGCAAGATTTTAAATTGCTTTTTAAAAGATGACTCTCAGGCATCCTTGCCCCACATTTCCCAGAAAATAAAAGGAGAAGTTCTGAAAGCAGACAGATGGAAATCCAGTGTCTGAATAGCACTGAGTCCACAGTGAAGGTAATCTGACTGTGAAGCCCTCTCTTCCTCCCTCTCTCCCCCTCTCTTTCTCTCTAGAACACTCAAGACTTTACTGATGAAAACTCAGCAAATTCTCTCTCACAAAGAGATCTGTCAACTACACTGAGACATTAAAAGGAAAATACCACCAGATGCTACTCTGCAGGTTGCATTAAGTACCACCTACTGGATACACTCAATCCTTCAGAATCAACAAAGTAACAGGTATCGATATATCTAGAAATATTTGACAAATGTATGTATCTACACTATGATGTGCGCAAATTTTTTCCAAGTTTTTCTTAAAGTCGAAAACCTTAAATAACAATATCATTACAAGCATGTATTTGGAATAAAAATTAAAGTACAAGTCACATTAATGGTATCAGAGACAATCGTTAATTAAGCTCTTTTTTGAAAAAATTATACAAAGCACAGAAATTAAATACAAATTGTCTTATTTTACCTCGAGTATGAAATGAGATTTAAATATAGA
>NW_007728058.1:204392-214510 GCF_000696425.1 Galeopterus variegatus | reverse complement strand
ATAGAGGGAGCAGATATTCTCAATGTTAAGAATATTTGTTAAATAACTTACAGTTTAAGCAAAACGAGCATTCTCAAAGTAGAATTTCCAAAGCCATCAGGGAATGAATAACTAAGAGCAGTGACAAGGAAGATTACAGTCACTGATCCTGTGTCAGTAAATGCTGAGTTTTGCTTAGTTTTTTGAAAAAGAAGTTAAACAAATGGGGAGGTGTTGAAAATTGAAGCCATACTGGTGACAACGTGATTCTTAATTGTTTTACTTTCAATAATTAAAGAATGGGAAAAAAAGGAACATTGACATTTTGGGGAATTTAGTGCTACATTCATTTGTCAAATTTAAATCTTTTACATTGAAGTTATTTTTTAAATTTAGATATTTTTACTTTTCAACATTACTGTGTCTGATTATTAGGAGTAATATTTTACGCAGAATCAATTTCATTTGTCTCTGATAAAATGAAAAGATTAAATTTAATTTCAAATTTCAAGACTTAGATGCCAGACACTATATTCAAGTCAATTGTTAGTTTTCTTCATTAGTGCCTGTTGTGGTAATAACCTACAAAAAGCAGACAAGGACATGGTTTCAATATTTTGTTTTAGCTACCATTACATACTCCATAAACCTAGAAAGTGTGCCCAGACTATTTTGAGGGATGTGAACTGATAACAGGCCAGTTCCTTATTTTTTACTGTTCTAAAATTTATACTGAACGATGTTCAATAAAATGCATGTAACAACTTCAAATATAACAAGCAACACTGAAAATGAGATATATGGGCTAAAATATTTGCAGCTAAATAATGAGTTTCTATGAAGCCTATTTTTGAATGGATGACTGAGCAATATAGAGGCAGGAATATCTTCCAATTATAAAGAAAAATGTTTTGGCTATTTTTTTTCTGATTCAGTATTTTATTTAACAAATTTCTCAAGAGTGATTTTTGCAGCAATTTCCCTCCACTTTTCACTTTAAGATTCTTATAAGCAATTATCAGTCATTTCTCCTTCAAACCCATTGAGGGTACCAGAGCAAGTAAAGCCCAGAAATAAGGACAGTGTAGAAAAAGTGACCGTGAATAGAAACCAAAAAGCTAAGCAGCATGGAAGTGAAGCTGGAAAACAGTAAAGTATCACACGAGTTTTTCTCTTCCAGCTTTTACATATAAATACAGACAGGCTCCGACAAAGGTCAAAGTGTAGCATAAGAGGTGGACATTCAGCAAATAAGAAATACAAAGCATCCATAACTTCACATAATGTATTTCAGACAATTTTACTTCATTAGATATGGAACATTTGCTAAGATGAAATATTTTGAGATTCAATTAACTGTGTCCCTACTAACTGTCACAACAAACATCAGAAACCTCAATTTTTAGAGAAGGATGTATCTGAAGAAGTTACTCACAGAGACAACAGCAAAATCAACTACCTGAGGCTGAATATAACCATCCTCTTCCCCTCCTCTAGGTAGCAAAGAAGAAATGCAAGCCACCGACAACCTCACCTCTGTGCCTGGGAACAGCAGTCTGTGCACCAGAGATTACAAAATCACCCAGGTCCTCTTCCCGCTGCTCTATACTGTCCTGTTTTTTATTGGGCTCATCACAAATGGCCTGGCAATGAGGATTTTTTTCCAAATCCACAGTAAATCTAACTTTATTATTTTTCTGAAGAACACAGTCATTTCTGATCTTCTCATGATTCTGACTTTTCCATTCAAAATCCTTAGTGATGCCGAACTGGGAACGGGACCACTAAGAAGCTTTGTGTGCCAAGTTACCTCTGTCATATTTTATTTCACAATGTATATCAGTATTTCATTCCTAGGACTGATAACTATTGATCGCTACCAAAAGACCACCAGGCCATTTAAAACATCCAACCCCAACAATCTCTTGGGGGCTAAGATTCTCTCTGTGGTCATCTGGGCATTCATGTTCTTACTTTCTTTGCCTAACATGATTCTGACCAACAGGAGGCCAAGAGACAAGAATGTGAAAAAATGCTCTTTCCTCAAATCAGAGTTTGGTCTGGTCTGGCATGAGATAGTCAATTACATTTGTCAAGTCATTTTCTGGATTAATTTTTTAATTGTCATTGTATGTTACACACTCATTACTAAAGAACTGTACAAGTCATATGTAAGAACAAGGGGTGTAGGCAAAGTCCCCAGGAAAAAGGTGAATGTCAAAGTATTCATTATCATTGCTGTATTCTTTACTTGTTTTGTTCCTTTCCATTTTGCCCGAATTCCCTACACCTTGAGCCAAACCCGGGATGTCTTTGACTGTGCTGCTGAGAACACTCTATTCTATGTGAAAGAGAGCACTCTGTGGTTAACTTCCTTAAATGCATGCCTGGATCCTTTCATCTATTTCTTCCTCTGCAAGTCCTTCAGAAATTCCTTGATGAGTATGCTGAAGTGCCCCAATTCTGCAACACCTCCACCCCAAGAAAATAGGAAGAAAGGACAGGATAGTGGTGGTGACCCAAGTGAAGAGACTCCAATGTAAACAAACTGAGGAAATATTTCAACCTATCAGGATTTGGAACTCCTTAAAGAAAACCACTATGTAAAGACCTTAACACTGACTAAGCAGCAGCTGAGTTAAAAACAGTGACTCTTGAAACAAGTAATAGAAGACTACAAAAGTAATTTTCATTTACTTTTCTTGTATTAAAAGCTACCTTAGTGCTCGCTTCGGCAGCACTTATACTACAATTGGAACGAAAAGCTACCTTAAAATGTAGAAAAATAACCTAACCTGTAGCAAAACAAACTGCATCCAATCACCAAGCTGCATGCAAACCTACACAGAATTCATGATTTGCAGAGTTTTGGCAAAATGGGAAACAATATAATATTTACTATAATTTAAGTACTTCATTGATCACAATTTTTTAAGTAATCAACTAATGATCAAGCTGATATAATCTTCTGACCAAGACTAAGATATTTATTAAGACGTATATACATCCTAGTCCCCTAACCAAATCCTGGCCTATGGTGATACTTTTTATACAAATGTAAGCGAGATACACGAAGAATAATAACTACTAACTTTAAATTATTAGCAAAAACCTAAGGGATTTAAGCTAATTGAAATGGTATTTGACTGGAATGAATTTTTTAAATTGATAATAGAGATTTAAAGAATACATTTCCAATGAAGAGCAGAAATATCAAAGTCATTAAAATAGGAGTTACTTTTATGACATTCTAATATTTAAAAAATTATGAATACTTCCTTAACACTAGAGAAAAAGGATTTATTAATATTTTAACAGCTTCAAGTGGTTACGATACCGTCTTTGACACTTACCTTTATTAACTAGCTTCTAGAAAATACCTGCTGCTTGAGCTAATGAAATTCCCATTAATGAGAAAAATGAATTAAATATGATTACAAAGTTGCACAGTGTAACTAAGAGTAAAATTATCGAGCTGTTTGGAATTGCCTGTTTGTATTTGTGTGTATAACATAAAAAAAAAACTACATTAAACTTTAAATCACACTTTGTTGAAATTTCTTTGTTCAAAGGTATTAGATACCATGACTTACCTCCCCGTATACAACTACATCAGATCCATTTAAGAAAGGACTGCAGCCAACACTGTTCTAGTACATGCTACTCATGCTACTCTGCAAAGTCACTTCTGAAGATAATGTTTCACCTCAAAGTTCACATGCAAATGATAAAATAGGTCAGATTTATAACATGTAATCTGATTCCACACAAACCATATTCAATATTTTTAATATAAACAAAATATATAGCACATGTGGAAATACCCATCACTTATCACAATTAATAATCCTCAGAGGTGATTCTCAAACAGAAAAAGACATAGATACTGATATCCAAATATAATTCCAGAAGAAATAGAAAGGGTGGGATGCAGTATAATGAAGTTCGCTGAACTTCAATAATAATTTCATCCAAACCCTCCACAACTCCTGCTGAGCAAATTTTAGTTAAAAGCTGAACTTATTTAACTACCCAAATGCTATCTATTCCCAAGCAGCCACATTTCTGTCTTTGGCACGCCTACAAGCGAACATTGGAAACCACTGGAGGTGCACACAGAGGCGTGTATCGGAAAGATGCATATTCTATGAAGTGCTGGGACAAGCAGCAGCAGCCATTTCTGCCACGTAGACTAACAGTTCACTCTAATACCATTTTCATAAGTCTGCATGTTCTGGCAGAATACCAGAATATTTGAGCTGAAAGAGAATCTAGAGATCCACTACTCTAACTTTATTTTGTATATGAAAAAAACGAAGGGGGCAGACCTACTCTTCAACCCATCCAAGTCAGGGGTAGAGAGTGGATTAAAACTGACCACATCATAGTGCCATGGAGGTCAGATGTTGGGACGCTGCAGAGTAGACAGAAAAGTCTTTTTAGACTATACTAATTCACGGAGGTGACTATTTCCACAAAAGAGAGAAAAAAACAGAAATGCTAACAGTATTATGGTATTTTTATGAAAACAACTGTAAAGTATTTTGAGTTCTTTTTTGTGGGGGAGGGTGGCTGGTCAATATGGGGAACTGAACCTTTGACCTTGGTGTTATAGGACTGTGCTCTAACCAAGTGAGCTAAACTGCCAGCCATGTTTGTTTGTTTGTGTGTGTGTGTGTGTGTGCATAAAATATATATATTATGTATGTATATATGAAAATTTTACATTAAACTCTAAGTCACACTTTGTTGGGATCTCTCTATTCAAAGACATTAGACACAATGTAGTCCATATCAAACATCAAACAACCCATCCCAGACAGTTTGAGAGATCAGTACTTATAGTGTGCTCAGTATACATACAACATGTCACTATCTCCAGCTTTAAGCATTCTAATATACATAATAAATCCCGCATTTCACAATAACTTAAAAAAAAAAAAAGTGAAGCCAAATTTTGTAGACTCCGGTACAGAAGTGAAAAGCTCAGAATACAAGGCAACAAAATGTAGTCTTTCTCACAGCCTCAGTGACTTACAAGTCCTAAGGACGCTGGCTACTGGAACTTTCTCTCAGTGATTTCTTACAGTCTTTAAGCATTCTAATATACATAATAAATCCCGCATTTCACAATAACTTAAAAAAAAAAAAAAAGTGAAGCCAAATTTTGTAGACTCCGGTACAGAAGTGAAAAGCTCAGAATACGAGGCAACAAAATGTAGTCTTTCTCACAGCCTCAGTGACTTACAAGTCCTAAGGACGCTGGCTACTGGAACTTTCTCTCAGTGATTTCTTACAGTAAACATCTAAAGCAGGTATTGGCAAACCATAGCCCCCAGGCCAAATCCAAACCCACATATTTGTGTATAACCTGTGCTCTAAGAAAGCTTTTCACATTTTCAAATATTTGTGAGGAAAAAAAGTCAAAAGAATAATAAAATTTCATGTCACATGAAATTCATATGAAATTCAAATTTCAGTGTCCGTAAATAAAGTTTTTTTGGAACACAATCAAGCCTATTCCAGTTTTATCTACGGCTGCTTTTGTGCTACAACAGAGCTGAGTTGTTCTGAAGAAGACTGCTTGGCCCACAAAGCCTACATATTTCCTAAATGGCTCTTTAAGAAAAGAATTGGCAACCCCTGGACCCGTACTTCAAAAACAGGGAGAAAAACCCTTTGCGAAAAAAGAACCCTCTCTTCACACATCTAGGTGTTTCAATAGCTCTGCAGTGAAGACAGGTGATCTCTGTTGACCAGCAATGCCCAAGGTGGGATTAGGGATTACAGAACTGCCAGTGGGAGCTAAAAATGTAGAAATACACTTACTTATATATTTATATTTATATGGCACAGCTTTTTTTAACTGTAAGTTTCTAAATGTTTTAAAAGATGTATAACAACAGTGTTGGAGAAAACTACTCTTGATGGAATTATAAATTGGTACAACCTTTCTCGAAACCTACTTGAAAATATTCAACATTTTGATGCATAATGTTTGATCCAGTAATCCCACTTCTGGGAAACTTCCTACAAATATTGTAGGAATGAATGCATTAAAATATATGGACAGATATGTGCTCTACAGTATTACTTTTAATAAGAAAAACTGGAAATAAACTAAATGATCAACAGTAACACCTTAACTAAACCAGGGTAAATTTATATAGTGCAACCTTTTTTTTTTTAAATTAAGTCAGTCTAAATGTACTAACATGGATTGAACACAAAGTCAGTCTAAATGTACTAACATGGATTGAAACAAAGGTCTAATATGTAAATAAACATAAATATATATGTGCATATATACATTAGTATGTATACATAAAGGGAGTTAACTTCCACTTTCTACCATGTACCTATTTATATTTGAATTTTTAAACACATACTTTCTTTCATAATAAAAAATGTGAAACTAAATATTAAATGTTTCAGATAATATTGTGAATTTATTGCCTGTTTCTAGTTACATACAGAGATTTCCTAATATTGGTTTTATTTATAGAGATTGCTACATTTACTGTTAAACTGCATAACTTATTTTAGCTCATTATTACCACTTTTGGTTAATCTAATACGGAATTTATAAAACAATTTCTCATAATCTGAGAAAGTACCATGATATATTCTGATGGGGAATAAAGTCTTTTCCATGAGTATAGGAGTTCCCACTTCGACTGTCATCCCAAATGGAAGCAAATACTTCCTCATCTTTTCAGATATTATTTATATGGTAGTGTTTAGCCACATCAACAGGAACCCTTGGACTATTAACTTTGATCCAACTGATAAAATCCCAAAGGAGACTACAAATGGAAATAGTTTATTTCCATTTAGCAGGCTAATTTCTGTAACCTTTCACTGTATCTTCTTTGATTCACTCTTGACCATACTGCTTTGAACCAATTTATGTTTTCAACATCAAACCTCACTTTGTGGCATAAATTTTTGGAAGTCTGTTAAACTTTGTAGTTGCTTATATCCTATCACACATCAACCAGTAATCATCTCTCAATCAATCATCTCTCAGCTCAAGAACTCCAGAATTTGGTAAACAATTCCATACTCAGGCTATCTATGGCTTCAGGGACACAGGAGAGTGAGGCAGGTTCCAAGCACAGGCTCTGGAACGAGACTGTGTGGGTTTACAATGGCCTTGGGTTGCATGACTTCGGGAAAACTGCTTAATTTCTGCATTTCAATTCTCTCACCTCTAAATTGGAACTGATCTCTGAGGATGTTGTAAGGATCAAACATAATAATATGATCACTTAGAATACTATAACTAGTGTTTTTTATAAATTTTAACTATATTTCCTTGGAGCCTGATAGGATTCTAAATGTTTAGTTTATTCTTATGGCAGGCTCCTAATTTCGGGAAACTTTCATCGTATCTTCTTTGATTCTTCCCTCTTTTCATGAGATATCTCCACAGGTATACACAGTACCCAGTTTTCTTTTACTTTCATAAAAACAAGAAATTTAAATCAAACTTACCTGTAACAGTCCCTTTCTGTGGTTATAACATAAATACCTAAAACTGTGTAATTTATAAGAAAATGAAATTTACTGCTTACAGTTTTGGATGCTGGGAAGTCCACAGTCCAGGGAGCATATCTGGTGAGGGTCTTCCTTGGCAGTAATGCAGGGGTCTCACATGGAAGAAAGGCAGAGCAGAGAGAGACTCTCCTGTGCTCTCCTCAGAAAAAGCATTCAAAAAAATTCAACATCCCTTCATGATAAAGACTCCCAGCAAATTAGGTAGAGAACAGACGTATCTCGACACAATAAAAATCATTTATGACAAGCCCTCCCTGATATCATCCTGAATGGGGAAAAATTACAGACTTTTCCCTTAAGAACAGGAACAAGACAAGTTTGCCCTCTATTACCACTCCTACTTAACACAGTATTGGAAGTACTAGCCAGAGCGATCAGGCAAGGGAAAGAAAGAAAGGGCATTCAGACTGGAAAAGACAAAGTCAAACTGTCCCTGTTTGCAGATGACATGACCCTATATATAGAAAAACCTAGGGCCGGCCCGGTGGCGCACTGCGCTAGTGTGCCACCTGGGAAGCTCGGCGGCGCTCCCGCCGAGGGTTCGGATCCCACATACAGACCGGTTCCCGCTCACTGGCTGAGCGAGGCACGGGGGCAACGCCAAGGGTTGCGATCCCGTTGCCGGTCCCGGTCCGGTACGGGGGTGACACTGAGGGTTGCGATCCGTTGCCGGACACGGAAAAAGACAAAAAAAAAAAAAAAAGAAAAACCTAAAGACTCTACCAAAAAACTCTTAGAGCTGATTAATAATTTCAGTAATGCCACAGGATATAAAATCAATGTCCCCAAACCAGTTGTGTTTATATTCCCCAATAACAAACTAACAGAAAGAGAAGTCAAGAAAGTAAGCCCATTTACAATAGTAACCAAATAAATAAATTAACTAGGAACCAATTCAAACAAGGAGGTGAAAGATCTCTATGATGAGAACTACAAACCACTACTGAAAGAAACTAAAGAAGATACAAAAAGATGAAAAGACATTCCATGCTCTTGGATTAGAAGAATCAACATTGTGAAAATGTCCATACTTCCCAAACCGATCTACAGATGCAATGCAATCAAAACACCAATGACATTCTTCACAAAAATAGAAAAAAACAATCCTAACATTCACATGGAACAACAAAAGACCCCAAATAGCCAAAGCAATCCTGAGGAAAAATAAATAAATAAAGCTGGAGGCATAACACTACCTGACTTCAAATTATACTACCATGCTATAGTAACCAAAATGGCATGGTACTGGCAAAAAAAAAATAGACACTTGGACCAATGGAACAGAACAGAGAACCCAGAAATCAACCCACAGATTTATAGCCAACTGATCTTTGACAAAGGCACCAAGAACATACATTGGGGAGAAGACTGCTTCTTCAGTAAATGGTGCTTGGAAAACTGGACATCCATATGCAGAAGAATGAAACTAGACCTGTACCTCTCACCACATACCAAAATCAACTCAAAATGGATTAAAGATTTAAGTATAAGACCTGAAACTATAAAACTAATAATGGGAAACACTTCAGGAAATAGGACTGGTCAAAGACTTTATGAATAAGAGCCCCAAAGCACAAGCAACAAAGGAAAAAAATAAATAAATGGGATTATATCCAACTAAAAAGCTTCTGCATAGCAAAGGAAACAATCAACAGAATGAAACAACAACCAGTAAAATGGAAGAAAATATATGCAAACTATATATCCAAGAAGGGATTAACATTCAGAATATACAAGAAACTCAACTACACAGTGAAAAAAACAAATAATCCAATTAAAAAGTGGGCAAAGGAGCCGAACAGATTTTTTTCCAAGGAAGACATTCAAATGCCAAAAGGTACTTAAAAAAATGCTCAACATCACTTATCACAAGGGAAATGCAAATTAAAATAACATTGAGATATCATCTCACCCCAGTTAGACGGCTATAATCAAAAAGATGGAGAATAATAAATGCTGATGAGGATGCAGAAAGAGGGGACTCTCCTTTGCTGTTGATGGGACTGTAAATTAGTACAACCACTATGGAAAACAGTATGGCAGTTTCTCAAACAACTACAGATAGATCCCCCATATGATTCAGCAATCCCACTTCTGGGTATATACCCAGAGGAATGTAAACCATCATGTTGAAGGGACACCTGCACTCCCATGTTCATCACAGTTCTATTTACAATAGCCAAGATATGGAACCAACCTAAATGTCCATCAACAGACAAACGGATAAGGAAAATGTGGTCTATATACACCGTGGAATATTACTCTGACATAAAAAAAAGAATGAAATTCTGCCATTTGCAGCAAAATAGATGAGTTTGGAGAAAATTATGTTGAGTGAAATTAGCCAGGCAGACAGTGAAAAATACCACATGTCCTCACTCATAAGTGGGAGCTAAGAGAGAAAAAAGGACCTCAGTGGTGTGTTGGATTTGCAGAGGGAGGGAATATACCTAGGGTTGCCAGGGATGGAGGGGTTAAGAGGGAGGGAGGCAGGGTAGAGGTTGGATGGTGGACACAGAGAACAATCACAATTTGTGCCAATGGGTATACTGACATAGCATTGATCTGATCATTACATC
>NW_007728058.1:175046-203664 GCF_000696425.1 Galeopterus variegatus | reverse complement strand
TAGATAGATAGATAGATAGATAGATAGATAGATAGATAGACAGACAGACAGACAGATAGATAGATAAAATCAGAATTTCAGCAAAGTAGATAAGAGATGCACTTCCAGCTAATTCATTTCAGGGAATTAAACTGAATTCTGAACTAGGAATGATGGATCATTGTCTTTTACATAAGTTTTATACTGATGTTCCTGGACCATTTTTCCAATGCTGACTTTCAATGTGTTTTTATATACACATTTAAAATCAGAATTTCAGGAAGGCAGATGAGAGATGCACTTTCAGGTGCTTCATTTAAGTGAATTAAACTAAATTCTCAACTAAAAAATAATAATAAACAAAACCCTCAGATCCACACCCATGACCACCATTATTAATCCATTCATTAAGGCATGGTCCTCAGAATCTAATCACCTCTTCAATGACAATAATAGGATTTCTGCCCTCTTAACACTAACAGTGGGGACCAAACTTTTAACACATAAAACTTGGGGGACACAATTCAACCCGTATCATTCCACCCCTGGCACCCAAAGCTTATGTCCTTCCCACAGGTAAATACATTCATCCCATCCTCAAAGTCATAACTTGCTTCATTTCAAAAGTCCAAAGTCCCATTTGTGAGATCAAAACAAGTTATCTACTTTCTTGGAAGTGGAACAAGCATGGGGGACAATGGTGGGACAAGCATTGGTTACATATTCCCATTCCAAAACAGAGAAATAAACCAAAAGAAAGGGGTAACAGGTTCTAAAATAAGTCTGAAACCCAGCAGGGCAGGCATCAAATCTCACAGCTGGCAAATCATGTACCTTGAATCCACATTTGATGTTCTCTGCATGCTGGTGCATGGGGTTAGGTCCACAAGTCCTCAGGCAGCTCCACTCCTATGGCTTCCCTGGTCTCCCACCATAAATTACCTCTCCCAGGTCGGTGTTGCACACTGGTAGTTCTATAGCTCTGGGGTCTCCATGGCAGTCCCACTCCCCTGGCTCCACTAGAAATGGCCTTGTCGGGTTTTTCTGCTGCAACTCCAAATCCACATTTCCACTCAGCACTGCTCTAGTGAAGTGTTCTGCAGTGACTCCATCCCTGCAACAGATCTCTTCCTAGGTCCCCAAGCTTTTCCACACATCCTTTGAAATTGGGCTGGAAGCTCCCAAGCCTTCACAGATCTGGCATTCTGCAAGCCTGCAGACCTAATATCATGTGGATGCTGCCAAGGTTTCTGGCTTGTATTTTCCAAAGCTGTGGGTCCAGCCACACTTGGGGACAATTTACTGCTAGAGCAGCCAGGGTGCTGGTTTTGGAAGCAGCTTCCCAAGGCAGTCCTGGGCAGCAAACATGTGGAGGACACCTCAGGCCTGTTCCCCAAGACCATTCTGTCTCCCTAGGCTTCTGGTCCTGTGATGGGAGGGTTGGCCCCCAAGATCTCTGAAATGCCTTCAAGGTCTTTCTTCCCTTCTCTTGATAATCCCTTTCTTCTCTACTAATCTCCTTAGCAAATGGTCACTGAACGACACCATCCCATTTTTCTTCTGAAAATGCTCTCTGCTTTTCTACCAAATGGCCAGACTGCAAATTTTCTAAATCTTTACACTCAGCTTCCCTTTTAAATTCTGGCTTTACATCATGCCTTTGCTGCCATAACTCAGTATAGGCTGTTACCTATAAGTAGCCATACAGCTTCCCAGATGCTTTGCTGCTTAGAAATTTCTTCTGCCAAATACCCTGGTTCAGCATCTTTAAGTTCCACATTCCATAAAACGTTTGGACATGAACAGAATACAGCCAAGTTCCTTGGCAGTTCATAGCAAGGGTGATCTTTGCCCCAGTTTCCAAAAAGCTCCTTCCCATTCACATCTGAGATCTTCCCAGAATGGCCTTTACCATCCATATTTCTATCAGTATTCTGCTTAACCACCATTCAAGCAGTCTCTAAGAAGTTCCAAACTTCCCATGGTTTTCTTGTCTTCTAAACTCCCACCAGCAACTAGGCTTTTTCTAGCCTGCTCCTTCAAATTCTTCCAGCCTCTCAACACCCAGTTCCAAAGCCACTTCCACATTTTAAAGTATTTGTTACAAGCAACACTCACTCTCGGTACCAATTTTCTGTATTAGTCTGTTTCTGTTGCTTATAACATAAGTAATTTGTAAGAAAATGATATTTGTCGCTTATTGTTTCAGAGGCTGGAAAGACCAAAGTCCCAGGGAACACATCTGTAGAGGGTCCTCCTTGGCAGAAACACAGGGTCTCACATGGCAGGATGGTGCAGCAGTGAGAGAGATATTCTCATGTGCTCTCCTTTTAAAACCTTCAGAACACCCATGACCATCATTATTAATCCATTCATTAGGGCATGGTCCTCAGAATCTAATCACCTCTTCAAGGCCCCACTTTTCAATGACCATAATAGGATTTCACACCCACTTAACAGTCTCAGTGGGGATCAAACTTCTAATACATAAAACCTGGGGAACACAATTCAATCCATATCACTACCACACGACAGGCATGATTCTGAGAACGTGGTGAATGCTCACTCTTAACAACCCTATAAAGCAGATGCTATTATTTATTTTCATAGCAAAGAGAAGACAACTACTTCATAGAGAGTGTAAACAATTTGCCCAAGATCACAAGAACAGTAAGAGCTGGAAAAAGGAATTGAGCCCTTTTCTGGCTCCTAAGGCGGTGCTTCCCAACTGCCCTGCTGAGCAGCTTGTCAGATGGGACCTCACTGTCAAAAGAGGTCTCACTGGCACTGCTGTGAACTATGGGAAAATCAGCTAATACACAATAAGCATGAACATAGGAGGGGATTTCAAAAAGTTCATGGAAAAATGGAATTAAAAGATAAAAGTAAAAAATACAAACTTTATTTTTCGACATAAACTCCATCGAGTTCAAGACATTTTTGTAAACAATAACACCAACCATTTAGCCTATCACTAATGATGAGGGTCCTAGGAATTTAGCAGTATTTTTACACTATTCACTACAGATAAACAGGTGCCCTTTAAAGATTTTGTAAGATTAAAAAACAAAAGTCAGAGGGAGCCAAATAAGGAATGTAAGTGGGATATCTAATGATTTCCCATCAAACTCTTGCAAAATTGCCCTTGTTTGATGAGAGCAATGAGCAGGAGCATTGCAGTGGTGGAGAAGTATGCTCTGGTGAAGCTTTACTTGGTGTTTTTTATCAAACTCTTGCAAAATTGCCCTTGTTTGATGAGAGCAATGAGCAGGAGCATTGCAGTGGTAGAGAAGTATGCTCTGGTGAAGCTTTACTTGGTGTTTTTCCGCTAAAGCTTTGGCTAACTTACTCAAAACACTCTCCTAATAAGCAGATGTATGGTTCTTTTGCCCTCCAGAAAGTCAACAAGCAAAATGCCCTGAGCATCCAAAAACTGTGGCCATGACCTTTGCTCTTGACCAATCTGCTTTTGCTTTGACTGGACCAATTCCACATCCTGGTAGCCATGGCTTTGATTGTGCTCTGTCTTTAGGATCATACTGGTAAAGCCATGTTTCACATCCTGTTAGAATTCTCAAAGAAATGCTACAGGATCCTGATTCCACGGTTTAAAATTTCCATTCAAAGATCTGCTCTTGTCTGCAGCTGATGTAGGCACAACAGTTTTAGTACCCACTGAGCAGAAAGTGTGCTTAACTGTAATTTTTCAGTCAGAATTGTATAATGTGAACCAACTGAGATGTCTATAGTGTTGACTATTGTTTCTGCTGTTAATCAATGGTCCTCTTCAATTAGAGCACAAGATTAATGTTCTCCTCACAAATGATGTGACGGTCTCCCATCATGGGCGGCATCTTCAACACGCCTAGTTCCTTCTTAAAATGAGTTATGCATTTGTAAACTGCTGGTTTCTTTGGGGCACTGTACCCATCAATTTTTTGTAAAGCATCAATGATTTCGCCATTCTTCCACCCAAGCTTCACCATAAATTTGATGTTTGTTCTTGCTTCAATTTTACCAGAATTCATGTTGCCCTGACAGGGACTCTTTTCAAACTGATGTTTTATCCTTCTTAGTGCCTCAAACTAGATCCTGTTCAGATATGTTAAAGTTAGTACAAGTTTATTTTGGTGCAAAAAAAAATTTGAAATCCATGTATAGTTTTTTCATAATATGCATTTTCCATCAACTTTCTGAAAACTTTATAGGAATGAATAATTTATTGGATATTTACTATAGTCAAATATTTTAAAGCCTACCATATTTAAAATATGCTTCTGTAACTCTAGAAATGAGCACCATAAACAGGTTCCTCTTTTGAGAGTTTCTCACGCTGGCATTTTGAAACTTGACCAAAATGTGATTTCCAATTTTCATGTTATGAAATTATCCTGTACATTTCCCTTGTTTAAACAGTTTCCCTTGTTTAAAGTGAAAACACCTCCAAGCCTTCCTGTAGATAGTAATTTGGGGGCTGTAGGGAAATTTTAAATTAATTATGTAGGTTAAACCTCTCTACTTAAAAAAATTTTTTTTAAGTTTGTTTTTTTCCTTCTGCTGAAGCAAACTAAAGACATATATTTAAATTATGTTCCATTATGTGAATGAACCTTGAATCTGTATTCCCAAGGATCAATTTATTTGAGTCAAAGAGAAATTTTTCAAACTGTGCCACCCTTAGGTAGTGTCAAACAAAATTATGAGGCATTGTATTGCTTCATATTTTAAAATGCCCAGGGGATATGGAATTTTTATTCTCAGAATCCCCAGCCAAGTCATCCAAAAATTTCTGGTCAACCCAGCCCCGCAGTCTAGTCTAACCGTACGTTTTGTGTGGCAAAAAAACATGAAGTGAAATTCACCATGGAGAACTCTACACCTCCTAATTTCCTCTTTCCCTTTACCCATCTGGCTGAGAAGCATTTCTGTCATGGACATCAACTTTCTCTACACGAAAGCAGCAAACTTTTTCTACACACAACTTCAAACTTGAAGAGATTTAAAGGAAAAATTTTATAGACTTTGACCCAAGGCTGACTGATAATATTCCTGAAGTCTTCTGTACTTGGAATACAACATCATATGCACAAAAGATTTTCAAAAATGGCTTTCTAATAAGCAAAATAGTACATACTATTTCCATGTAAGTGGGTGGTTGGCTGTTTCCTACACAGAGAGCACTATTCTAAGGCAGGCAGTTCATCCTCTCAACAACACTAGAAGGTAGATATTATTTTCAAATCCACCACACAGATGAGGAAACTGACCCACAGAGCTGCCAAATCATTTGTCTATAATTTAGTACCAAATAATTGGTGGGTCTGGGATTCTAAGCCCCAAATCTGGATATAATAGCCCTTATCTCTCAGAAAATATGTCATGTTCTCTCTCAGAGATCCCAGAACCAAAAGACTAGGACAAATTTCTGCAGAAATAAACAGGCCATCCTCCTGAACACAAATTTCTGAAAAATCCAGTCTACAAAGATGCAGAAGATAATTATGTCTGATTCTAGTCAAGTCTTATTCTCCTGCTTGGTTGTAATTTGGGGCTATTGCCTTCATTTTTCTACCTCCTATAATTATATACAAAAGGCACTAAAAAAGTTCCTTTAACATGTAGATGGAAAAGATAAACTCCAGGAAAATTATCATGAGTAAATTATAAAGATATTTGCAAATGAACTCATTTATTCAAGTCATAGTAGATTTATATAAGTTTCAACGAAAAGCTCATATTAGCAAATCCCCCAAAGGTCTGAACATGAAGCGGTTCTAATGGATCACATTGCACAAGTAAAAATGAGGAAGGAAGCCTAGCATAAGAGACAGAATGACATCTGCTTCATATCCTCTGCACAGGCTGAGCTGATGACTGCTGCAAACAGAAGACACAGAACTGAGTGAGTGTCCTCCCAAACAAAGGTAAATTTCAATTTTTATTGGGAAGCCTAGCATAAGAGACAGAATGACATCTGCTTCATATCCTCTGCACAGGCTGAGCTGACGACTGCTGCAAACAGAAGACACAGAACTGAGTGAGTGTCCTCCCAAACAAAGGTAAATTTCAATTTTTATTGTAAGTGTGCTTGCTTATAAAAGGTAGAGTATGCTTAAGGAAAAAAATGCTTTAAAGTTAACATTCTACAAACCATATATTATGAGCATAAGGAATTATATAATGTACAGCAATCTGATGTATTAATGATAATTAATAATGTATTATTTATTAAATGGGGCTTTGTTTTACTGCCATGTTAAAAGCAGCACTTGTGACTGAGGTAGAACCGATTACTTGGAGTTCATAAGGGTGTGAAAGTAATGATACTGTTAAAAGCAGCAAAAATGTATTATGTGCTTTAGAATTCTAGCCAGGAGCAATATTTGCCTTCTCAACAGATCTACTGGATATGCTGAATAAATGCAGGGTGTTAACAAGCTACAAACCTAAGTCTATTTTAAAAAACATCATTTGCAAATCACAAAGAGCTTTTTGTTTCCTCTCGTTTGTGTACATGTCTATGTGTAATAGCTCACACTGGAGACAATGAACACCACGGTGCTGCAGGGCGGCAACGGGTCCGAGCGCTGCCCCAGAGACGCGCGGGTGGTGCAGCTGGTGATCCCGGCCCTCTATGCCGTGGTTTTCTTCACCAGCATCCTGTTGAACACTCTGGCCCTGTGGGTGTTTGTTCACATCCCAAGCTCTTCCACCTTCATCATCTACCTCAAAAACACTTTGGTGGCCGATGTGATAATGACACTCATGCTTCCTTTCAAAATCCTCTCAGACTCACACCTCGGACCCTGGCAACTCAGAGCTTTCGTGTGTCGCTTCTCTTCCGTGATCTTCTATGAGGCCATGTACGTGGGCATTGCGCTGTTAGGCCTCATAGCCTTTGACAGGTTCCTCAAGATCATCAGACCTTTTGGAAACTTTTTCATGAAAAAGCCTGTTTTTGCAAAAGGAATCTCAATCATCATCTGGTTCCTTTTGTTCCTCATCTCCCTGCCAAATATGATCCTGAACAACAAGGAAGCAACACCGTCTTCTGTGAAAAAGTGCGCCTCCTTAAAGGGGCCTCTGGGGCTGATGTGGCATCAAGTGGTCAACTACATATCCCAGTGTATTTTCTGGACCGTTTTTGTCCTAATGCTTCTGTTTTATGTGGTGATTGCAAAAAAAGTATACAATTCTTACAGAAAGTCCAAAAGTAAAGACAGCAAAAACAACAAAAAGCTGGAAGGCAGAGTGTTTGTTGTGGTGATCGTCTTCTTTTTGTGTTTTGCTCCACTTCATTTTGCCAGAATTCCATATACTCACAGTCAAACCAACAGTAGGACTGACTGTAGACTGCAAAATCAACTGTTCATTGCTAAAGAAACAACTCTCTTTTTGGCAACAACCAACATTTGTATGGACCCCTTGATATACATATTCTTATGTAAAAAGTTCACAGAAAGGCTGTACGAGAAACCATGCATGAGAGGGAGAAAGACCACAGCATCAAGCCAAGAAAATCACAGCAGTCAGACAGACAATATAACCCTAGGCTGACAACTTCATACATGATTAACTTCTATTTACTGATGAGACCTCAAAAGGTAATTTATTTGAAAATCAAACTTAAGCAATAAAAGAAAAGGGATTGGAACAAATGCTTTCTTAAATTTTATTATGCTAGTATACAAAAAAAGGTTACATAAATTTTCTTTTTGACCAGTAAGGAGATCGCAACCCTCGGAATGGTGTCATCCACACCACGCTCAGCCAGTGAGCACACCGGCCATCCCTATATAGGATCCAAACCCACGGCCTTGGTGTTACCAGCGCCACACTCTTCCTAGTGAGCCAAGGGGCCAGCCCAGGTTATATGAATTTTTACTCCACATAGATCTATCCATAAGGAGAAAGAACTATCAAGAGAATGCAACAAAAAATGGCCACTAGAGGTCATCTTTGAGATCATTCACTTAAATTTTAGAAAAGATTAAGGAGAAATGTATATCCCTAAAAACCTGTCCTCTAAACACCTCACATTCTTTTACATACATAATTTAAACAACACTACAGCTTTTGAATTCCACAAATGTTGATACTTGCTGATTTAAAAACAAACCAACCCAAACTCCAAAGTGTATCAGTGAAAACTGAAGCCAGGGGTTGAAAAGGATGCCAGATATGAAAAGTCCGAGGATCTGAAAGTGTGTCAGAAAGACCTCTGAAATCCTGGGTGTAGGATTTTCTCCTTACAATTTCTAAGAGCCTTTTTCATGTTACAACAATATTCCATAGGAGGCACAACTGCCATTCTTAAATCACTTTACTTATATCCTAAGTGTGTACAATTCAAGAACAAGAATGCTGTGTTATTGTTCTTTGAAATTCTCCCTCTGCCCAGCAAATACTGTAATGGTGGTGGAATATGCCACCTATTTAGCAAAGCCACCCCTAGGCCATACCCCCAATTCCCTTGCCCCACCCACCTGGGTGAAAATAATTATTTCTCCTACTGGTTGGATGTTTGTTAGGATCCTCATTGCAGATTTCCCTTTACCAGTTAGCTGTATTCTTGATTGCATCCCCTAAAGATGGTTAGAATTCTTGAAAGACAGTCATGTCATGTTTTCTTGGCATCTTCCACAATACTCCCCACATACCATGGACTACAGATGTTTTAAATAGAATATGCCATTCTTGGTACATAGAGAGAGGTAATTGCTGACCCACAATCAATAACATCAAGTTGGGAGATTTTTCAAAGCATATGACCTACTTGTACTGAGTTACCTCCACGTTTTTTCCTGGATCCCTTTGTGGTTCAAAAAAGTAAAATGTGGTTTTCTGAATTTGTAGATACTAATTTATATCTTCGAGAGAAAATACACAAAAGAGTAGTAATGCTCTGTAAATGTGTCACTAGCTCCAACACGACCATTATTAGGTGAAGCTCAGGCCTCCTGTGGCCTCAAAGGCCCTAAAGGCCCTAGAACTTGCCTACCTTTCTAGCCTCACTTCCTAACTGCTCTGCTATCCCTTGAACTTTACACTCTGGTATAAATCTGTAACTGTCAGAATATGCCACACTCCTTTTTTGCCCTTGTGCCATTGCACATGTAAATTTCCCTTTGCCTCCCTAGAAAATTCTTATCCACTGTAAAACCCTAAGTTGCCACGACTTAGTCCCTGAAATCTCACTGGCCAACCTCCCACAACCACATCAGATCCAATCATTTCCTCATCTGGAGGCTGTCACACCTCAATTATTGTACTTATCACACTGCATTGTAATTGCTTGCTCATGTATATATTTATTCTGCTAATAACCTATGCATATTTTTGAGGGCTGAGACTGTCTCATTGTGCAATTAATAAATGTTTAATAAAATAAACCAGATGAGTTTTATTTTTATGCATTAGAGAAACAAAAGGGAAACCAATTCTCTTTGATGCTAATATCAAAAAATGACATAAATTTCTTCAAATGAAAGCTCAAACTCTCTTCACTTGCTGTCCTATAGCATGCACGTAGGGGCATGGAGTGGTGGTGTTCCTGGGTTCACTACTGAATGATCATGTAGGAAGCAGGATCACTGAACACTACACGTGTAGCTCAGGAGCTACCATCTATCAACATTTCAGTTTAAAGCTATCAACAAAATGCTTTAACTATGCACTGTTGGCATAGGCTAAGTAAAATTTGTAATTGTAGCATATTATAATTTCCAAAACTCTCCTTTAGAAAGTACTCTTGATGTCTAATTTTTGTTCTCTCAAATAAAAAATTCATTACCATTAAGTATGTTATTAAATCCAGATTACCTCTACTGGTACATTACACAATCACGAGTAGACCCTTACACTAAGTAACTGCATCAAGCCACCCATGTTAAACAGTAAGCTATGCTTCGTGACACAACCTATGTATTTCACCTCTATTAACACTTTCAATCTCCACTAAATGTGGGTATGGCTAATGTATTCAGTTTTTTAGAAAGATTCGTCAAGATAAAATTTCAACAGTAAATCCATCCTCCATAAATATAAGTATGTCATTCCATTATATTATACTAATATGATAGTCAAAAGCAAAGTGACTGATCTGTAGAATGAAATAATCTACCAAGAACTCTAAAAAGAGGCATATTAGAGATATCTTAAAATCACATTCACAAAATGAAGAACTTTCCAAACTAGCAACCACAAGTACTAAATTCTAAAATATGTATAGGATGGGAGGCTATAACATAGCCATAATTGAATAAGAAGAATAAAAAGGAAAAAAAGCAGTAGCTTTGATTATAGTATGAGAGCTCAGAGCACAAGGGCTTTTGTCAAAAAATAAAGTGTAATTATTTTTACTGGATAAACAGGATAAGGTCTTCCAAATATCCTCCAGCCGAAGGAGAGTTTGGGGGAGAGAGGTGTAATTGCCACACACAGAAGAATTCTTGGGAAACCAAGGAAAATTACTGTAAAGAGTGGAGGAGGAGGCAGAAAAACAGTGTTAATTCCCATCTCAGGGAAAATAGAAGGCTGATAAAGTCATTAGGTCATAACTTATAAAAGAAGTATTCATTCTTATTAATCCCATCATTTCATATATTCTATATCCATTTAAAAGCTGTTCCTTTCATAACTTTCTAACATCTTTCTAAAAATGTCTAATCATTACCCCCAGGTAAACTGTATTCCTCCAGAAAGTTAATAGATCAAAGTTTACATGGATCTTAACAGAACAAGACATCCAGAGCAGAAAAGTTCAAACCACACAGAGTCTAATATCTAAGAAAATGCATGCTTAGAAGACAGCAGCCCTACTTAGGAAACTGCAGAAACATATCGCAACATTTTGATTTTTACATAGAAACCAAATGTAGGTAATATGAATAAAGAACACATGTTAAATTAATTAGCAAACTTTAATGGGTACCAGAGTCAGCTGAAGGGATTCTTAAAACACAGATTGCTAGACTCACCCCCACTAGGTGTGAGTGGGGCCTATCAACAAGTTTCCAGGTGACACTGATGCTACAGGTCTGAACCACACATTAAGAACCACTGTGCTAAATGTTCCCTAAGGTTCATACTTCCATCGAGACTGATTCACAGCACAGTCTTCTTGAATTTGAATGCCCAAGAGTTGGAGCGGTCCACAGCAGACAAACAAAAGCAGGACACCTGTCAAGTGACAGGGAGGTGGCAAGAACCAGGGCTACCTGGAAAGTTTATGCCTCACTTAAAGGGGTGCCTACTACTCAATGCTAACTGTTGGCATAGGAGGGAATCTGGACCCAGGTTGCTAGCTAGTGACGACAGCAGCAGTGAAACTGGCAGCAGCAACAACAAAAGCAGCACATATTACTCACATGCACTATGTACCAGGCAGGTGCACAAAGAGCTTGAAATACACTTTCTTATTTAATAATCCCAGGAAACCTATAAAGTACTATTATCATCATCTCCATTTTAGAGATGAAGAAGTTGAGAAACAGAAAGGTTAATTAGCTTGCATGGGGTCACACAGCTCACAAGTAGTGGGGGTAGGGCTGTACTTCAGACTTTGGCTTCTAAGCCCATATTCTTAACCACCGTATTGACAACCTCAAATCTTCTAATGTTGAGATAAATAATAACTCCAGTCCCCTATGCTGTATTTCCTGTTTCTTTTAAAACTTCTGTTGCCACTCCCACACACCTTGACCCCACAGAAACAATACATTCACGTGGGGGTTGTAACCAGCCCAGGCGGCTGTTGGCTAACAAGCCCTGACCTAGAAGCTAACAAGCACCTCCCAAGACCTCGCACCAGCAGCTTACAGGCATTTACTGAATGCCTGCTGTGTGCCAGGCCCTGTGCTAGGCTCTTTACAAGGATTACCATCTTTCTAATTCTTACTATAGCCCTATGAGGCAGATACTGTCAGGCTCCTTGGTGATAAAAATACTTAAGAAAAACTGAAGCACAAGGCAAACCTTTCCCACGGTGCACATCACTCCACCAGCAAACAGGCAGCACTGGGACTGAGACCAGGCAGGTGGCCTCAGCTTCTCTGGTACACCACCTCTCTGTCATGTCAGTCAAGCTGAGCAGAACTCCTCAAAGGCTGACATCGAGCCTTTGCAGGGAGAATGGTAAGGAGGTGGCTACGGAGGGAAAGGGAGAGTTCTCAATGCAGATGGGCTACAGCAGCTGCAGGAGTACAGATGGTTCGATGTGGCACTCTATGAGCACTTTAGGGGTCCCTCCAGCACTCGAGAGCTTTTGAGAAGAGTAAATGCCCCAAGAGTAAATTCATGTGTTCATTTAGCCAGCCATTCCTTCATCTACCTGGGTACAGGGCCTTCTGCCTCTCTGGAAGTGGCACACTGGTAATGAACACAGACCACAGGAGTCCAGATGGGGCAAATGATATGAGAGACATAATTAACACACCACAGAAGCTCGGAGGGAAAGGCAGCCAATTCCAGATGGAGAAACTGAAGAAGGACTCACAGGAGATGGAAATTTGAACTGGAACTTGAAGGAGAAAACAGAGCATTCAGAAGGGAGCACTGCAGCACAGTGAGCCATTTCGAGGAAAGCTCCGACAGGAATGGCACTGTGCTGTGGCTAGGGCGTAGGGGACACGCAGGACCTGAGCCGGCAGCAATTCACATAGAAAATGAGCTTGGGGAAGAAGTGCAGGATCCTACAGTGGAGCACTACAGGGGTGTCTGGACTTCACTAGTGCATCACCGATGATTTCTGCATGCTCTCTAGGTTGTGCTTTAGCTCTCTAGGTTGTGCTTTGGGAGAATCAACAGGCCAACAACAGGGTGGATGGCTGGATTGAAGGAAGAGCCACTGAGGCCAGGAAATGAATCAAGTCTTCCATCTGTGCAGGCAAGAACCAGGGGGGAAAAAATCTGATGTGGACCTTAGGGACATTTCCAGAGACAGAGGTTTTGAGATTAGAGTCTAAGACCACTGAAAGTGGGGGGATTATATGTAAAATGTATACATACATAAAATGTGACTATACATAAAATGTGTTCTCAATGGGGTCCATAATGCCTATACCCCCTTCTCCTCCAAATGAGAGCCCCTCCTTAGGTTGAGCAATCTGGTGGATCATGAAGGAAGGAAAGGAGGCAGATTCGGGGTATGTTGAATTCGAGGTATCAGTGAGAGAGCAGGTCAGAGAGTCTAGACCACAGGGGCAAATATGGAAAGGGCTATGAAGACAGGGCTGATAAGAGGCCAAGGGAATCAACTTCTCTGTGACAGGGAGAGCATAAGGAATGAGATGAGAACCTTGGAGGCCACAGTGCACAAGTCTTGGGGTCAGAGCAGACCGAAGAAGAACAGGGGAAGATGCCTGGGGCTGGGGGACCAGGTAGTATCGGTGAATCAAAAGGAGAAACAGCAAGTGCAGCATACTAGAGACCAAGGAAGAAGAGAGACTCAGGGAAGAGGCAACAGTCAACACACTCACATGCTGATTGTCAAGTGGGTGAATCTGCAACTGTAAGGTCAATGGTACTTTAAGAAGCAGGTGGGGTGGAGCCCAGGCTGCTGAAAGGAAAGGAGGAAGTAGAAGCAACTCCTACCTTCCCCTAAAGGACAAGTCAACTTAAGAGCTCCGTGGAGAAACAGAACAGCTGTTACACCACCTCGGCTTTTCTCAAGGACCTGTAAGAACAGGCAGAGCAGCTGCTTCCTGCGCTGTGAAGCGCAGAGTGAATTCTCCACGTGAAGTGGCAAACCGAGCAGAGGTGCAGTCACGTGTCAGCGTGAGCACGGGCCGGGCGCAGAGTGAATTCTCCACGTGAAGTGGCAAACCGAGCAGAGGTGCAGTCACGTGTCAGCGTAAGCACGGGCGGGAGAGCCAGCCTCATCGGAAAAGTCAGCGTGAGCACGGGCCGGGCGGGCGTGCCAGCCTTCAGGCACCCACCTGACATGGTTTTCTAATTCCCTGCTGCCCCCACTCATTCCAGTATAAAGTATTTATTTTTTAAAAGAGGGCGTGGGGGGGAGGTGGGAACACCAAGAGAAAAAGGTAGGGATAAAAGTTGAGAAGATGAGGAAGAGTAATAAAAGAGAACGAAAACAGGCAGGAATATGAAAGAGAAACGAAACAATCTAAGACCTACAGTAGGTAGGCAAACCAGTTTTTAGTTGAGAAGATGAGGAAGAGTAATAAAAGAGAACGAAAACAGGCAGGAATATGAAAGAGAAATGAAACAATCTAAGACCTACAGTAGGTAGGCAAACCAGTTTTTAAAAAAATTACCTCACTCAGCATGTGAACTTTCGCCACTCCTATAACAAACTGACAAATATAACATCCTGAGGCACAGTAACAGAATGTCTTCCTTAATTTTTGAACTTCAGTTTAAATATTAGATGTTTGTACCTGTCCTTACTCAGTGGTAAACATCTCGAGCAATTTCATCTAATGTATATCTAAATACTTCTACAGCTTTGTGGGGTTTTTTTAATATTAGCATTATGTATTTTTATATAAATTATTTTATATCATATATATATCACATTACTCTCTCTATTTAACTGTGCAACTGCATTCTAAAACCAAACATGCCTGCACTGCAAGTGAACAAAGCATTAACCTAAATGCAGAAACCCCACCGAGACCACCTCCCTTCTCTCCCCATATACCCTCGCCCCAGCTTTTATACTCTCCCACAATTTCAGATAGTTTGGAATAAAGGAGCCCTAAGTTACTCCTTTACAGGAGAGGAAACTGTCGAGAAAAATTATAAAAACTATTTCAAGCAATCATTGCTTTGTCACTAAAGGGAAACCAGAAGCTTTTTAAAGGCAACCCAAGTACTATGGATGCACTTTAACTTCTGAATTGAAGAGTATTTTCAATTTTTAATCATTCTGACTTTACCATGCATACAGACATCCCTATTCATTCACTTACTCTTCTTCTACAAATTGGAGTCCTCGTGACCACAATCACTTGTCTTGTCATGGCCCGACCCTGCCTCTCACAAGCGAGATGAGGAGATGGGTCAAGTCACCCAGCACAGGACAGAGCACCAATAAGAGGGCAAGTGTCAGATATAGGCAATCTCCGAATCATTCCTTGTCTCTAATCAACCATCACAAATGAAGTTCTCATACCAGAGAAAGGTAAGTGCTTTATGTAAACCAGACCTAATAGATACAAATCATTTCAAATGACAGATTAAACACAGTAATTCAAGTATAGGGACCCAAAGATACCAATCTCATCAAAGGAATATTAAAGGGTTTGTTATAATTATACTCAGCACAAATTCTTAGCTACTAGATGTGAGCCACAATTAGAACGACTTGTGTACAGAGATAGAACAGTAAGATTTGGTGACGATTTTACTGCAATCCTTGTATGTTCCAGCTACATGGAAAAGACATTGGCATTCATGGTAGATCACCTTGAGCTATGTTTTAATTAGATCCCTGCTTGTCTTTGTTTTATAATAATGAGTCAGTGTACTACAAAGGACTATGCCACTCTTTATATGTGCATCTTCCTTGAAGAAGAAATAGATATATCTGAGATTACAATGATAGAGAAAAATGAGACTGCAATACAAATGCTATGCCTTCCAATACTGGAGGAGAGGGCATGCTCCCCAGTGTGCACCCCAAGGCAGAGAAGCCAAATAAAGAAGGGTAGAAAGAGGAAGAAGTTATATGCCATAGAGAAACCACTAGGAGACCAAAGTAAGCTTTGGTAATACACTTGCCTAATGTCTCACACCAAAAAAGGGTTTATTCCAGGTTTGAGAAAGTCTTATCAGCAATGTTACCTATTTTTAATTCCTTGAAAGATATTAGAAGGCACTCTTTCCTTGAGTACCTCTGTTTCTTTAAGAATGTATTTTGAGAAATCAGTAAGGTGTGGGAATCCCTATCCAAATTCTGTGATTAAACCAGACTCCTCATTTTAAAGACACTATAGCCAGGATCTGTTGAATAAGTTATTTAATATCCCAAAGAAAACTTGAGTGTGGCTGCACTGACTTTGCAATTAGCAATCTATGAACCAGACACATGTCCAAAAACAAGATCACAGATATTCTTATTTGACTTCAAGATTCCAAACCCCAATACAGACTTCAGGCTATGTCCAAACTGCCTCAGAAACATTTCAACGTCCCCTTGCTACACAACCCACAGCGGACCTAGCAAATAAAGATTCAACCAATTTCCAAAGGCCAAGGAGAACAAAGAAAAAATAAAAATGAAAAATGGAGGGATTATTCTAAAGAATAAAAGAGTCTAAAATGACAGTGATCACTGTAAAAAATAAAAATGAAAAATGGAGGGATTATTCTAAAGAATAAAAGAGTCTAAAATGACAGTAAAACTAAACGCAACCTGTGATCACTGATCTAAAGAATAAAAGAGTCTAAAATGACAGTGATCACTGTCTGGGTTCAATGTCAAAAAAAAAATTCTAAATTGTCAAAATTTTTAATACAGACTGAATATTTTTTAATATTATTGTTTCAATATTAATCTATTAATCTCTTGACTGATAATATTATGATTCAGTAAGAGAAGATCCTTGTTCTTGGGAAATATACACTGAAGTAGTTAAGGGTGATACATTTGTGACAATGACTGCAACTCCAAACACAGCCCCCACAATGTGTATGTCTTTGTGTGTATATGTGTTGAGGGGTGGGGAGTGGTGAAAAACGGTAATAATTTGTAAATCTAGATAAAATCTAGTTGAATTATTCTTTCAATTTGTCTGTAGGCTTAACATCTTTAAAAGTATTTTTTTTTAAAAAATCACCTCTAGGAAAAAAACAAAACCAAAACAAACTTTTGTAAGCATTGCAGTGGTAGACACGCACATGCACGCACACACGCACATGCACACACACACACACACACACACACATACCCCTAGGATGTTGTCCTGTATTCAAAATAAATTTGGGGTTTGTAATGGCTAAACAATATTATTAAAAGAGCTGCCCTGCATTAAACAGGATCTTCCAATGAAGCAGCAGGGTAATTACTGCTATAAAGTCTCCTGGGGCTTTTATGAAATGTGAGACTGGCTATAAAAATCAGCAGAAAAAAAATTACGCAGATTTATCTTTCGATGATGTGAACACTAATAAAGTTATGGGCTGGTTGTTAGCTGCTCTTTTCATCAAAGCGTTACACTTTCTTCGTGACTAAACGTGTAGCACTTCCCTTTTTGAATATTAGGTAAGACCAGCTTTAACAAGTCCTAACTTGAGACTGGCATGATATACATTAAGGCTAATGCATAAAGGCTGCCTCACGTTAACTTTCCATTACTAGACTTAGAAACACTGAAACACACCAAGCTGACTGTTAAGCTAGTGTCTCCAGACACTCTATGTACCAAGTTATTAAGGAAGGGAAAAGCCTATTTTATCCCAAGCCCACCTTGGGAGGTGAAAAAGGGGGTCACCTACTGTACTGAAGAGACACCAGCTCCTCTTCTCCTTAAAAACCAACACATGCTTCATTATACAGGAAAAATGCACAGGCCCTTCTTCATACTTAGAAGGGCCTACCATAATCCTTTCCCACTATGCCTTTTTTCAGGTATTTTTTAAAAGGCACTCAAAACCAGGTAATGTAATCCTAATTTACCAAAACATTTTCCTTTCAAATTCAAAGTGAAAAAGTACAACAAAAACATCAACAGTTTTCTACAAAGAAAAGGCATTTTCTGTAAAATAAAAATCAGTACATTTGTCCCTCGGTATCTGTGGGGGAGTGGTTCCAAGACCTCCCGTAGATACCAAAATCCACAGATGTTCAAGTCCCTTACATAAAAGGGCATAGTATTTGCATATAATCTATGCACATCCTCTTGCATACTTTAAATAATCTCTAGATTACTTATAATACCGAATACAATGTAAATACTATGTAAATAGTTATTGTACTGTACTGTTTAGGAAATAATGATAAGGGAAAAAAGTCTATACATGTTCAGTATAGGTGCAGGTTTTTTCCCAAGTATTTTCGATCTGCAGTTAGTTGAATTCACGGATGCGGAACCCACAGATATGGAGGGCCAACTGTATTGTTTGTTGACCCTAGTAAGATGAAGTTAACCCAGATAATAAATGTATTAAATTTATGATAGATAACAGAACTGCCTTTATTCTCACAACAGAAGCCTGCCAAACATTTGTCCAAATAAGCTACCTACTGTGATTTTATACACACCACTGGAAATTTAGGGTAATAATCCTCAGAACTTGCAGAAAAGATCTTTGAACATACTTTTATGGGGGCTACAAAGCACATTGTTTCTTTGAATTGATGCTTTTGAGACTTGGCAGTTAGGCTGGCTGGTTAGCTCAGTGGTGCCGACAACATCAAGGTCCAGGGTTCGATCCCTGTGCCAGCCAGCTGCCAAAAAGAAAAAAAGACTCAGCAGTTAGTTGTTCTGGCAGTAAGAATTTGAATTATGAGCAGTACATTATTTACTATTTATGGATAAAGTATAAGTTTCCCAAACTAAGGTCTGCATGGCATAACCCTCCTGCTCAAAATGCAAAGCCATGGCTTCAAATGATAAAAGCAAAATCCATAGGGAAGAAGCACAAAAAAGCACAAGGAAAGGCAAACCTAAATGAAGGATTATTTATAAATCTGGCAAATTCTTCTCAGATTGAGCCATTATTAAGTTGGCTAATTTTTATTCAGAAAACTTCCCTAGGACCAGCTACTCATCCGCAGCATATTTAATCTACCCTAAATAGAATGAAAACATTCAAATTGTGGTTGTCTGTTTTTGTTTGTTTAGGAAAAGGCAATAAGAGAAATATAATCTTGATAAAAAATCAAATCAACTAGTACACATACATTATTTACTTAAGGTATAAGTAAACACCAAGAATACCTATTATAGATTTATTAACTTCAAAAAATTTTCCATCTTTGATTATTTTCATTTATCATCATCCATAATAACAATAGGTTTTAATTCCGTTTGCTAAAATTTTATTTATTTAAATGTTGTATTCAAGAAAATATCAGAATCTTTTGGAAATTTTTATCTGAAAGTTCCAAACTTAATTACAAAAAAAAAAAAAAAAAAGTGATCTGATTGCATAATTTTGTCATTGTGGGACAATTTTTAAAAAGAGTGAAACAAATTGTGTTATGTTGATGAACAGTATTCATAGGATTTAGTGAACCTATCCTTAAGTAGTTTTATTTAAAATTTTGAATATTTATGTATATATGAAGATAGATCTATAGATTTCATCAGATTCTAAAATAAGACTACAGGTTTTCAAAGTTATCAATTACTACTATAAATGCATTTTAATTTTAGTCTTTAAAAATATGTAGAATAATATTTTTTTAATATCATCTCTCAAAATATATTCTTATTCCTTTAAATCCTGAATTTAATTAGCAGGAAGGCTGTAAATACATATTTTCTAATTAGCAATAGGAAGCCAAAAAAATGACCTAAAAATTGGATCCGATTAGTTGGACCCAACCTGAGATTTCACCCCCCACAGATCAGTCTTCTGGCATTCTAGGTTCCAGCCCTTTGTGTTCCCTTCAGGTGAATCACCATCTGATTCCTGCAGGTTCAGGAAATGCTCTTCCCTAGTGTACAAATCTCACTTACTCTTAGACATGAGTCATTTACAGTAGCAAGAGAGCTAGCTGCTCCAGTTGTTCCCGGGCAGGAGAATTTGAAAGGGTGCCCCAAAGGACAATCCACCTTCTCTGACAGGAGGAAAAATGCTTATTTTTTATGTTTTACGAGAAAACCCACTTCTCAGCCAACCTTAGCTTCAAGGCATACTCTAGATACAAGAAGCCTGTCTCAACTTGAAGACACCCGTATCAGGTGAATGGACAGCCAGCCACCGCAATGAAAGGTAAATGAAAATTTTTAACATTTTTTAAATTTCAAAGCCATGGTGATAGGACACAGCACCGATTAAGACTGTAAGTGTACTTCCGCTTAAGTCTGAGGTTTGAGGACAAAGTAGAAATTGGAATGCTGACTGAGTGTAAGACGTGTAGATCCTCCTCGGGAGGCAGCACTTTCCGAGACAGGGGCCACAAAGCTTCACTGTTTCTAACTCAAGGCAGGCAGAACAGGTAACTGCATTTGTGCCTTCAACAGTGGAAACAACCTTTTGGCTATCACTCTATTCAGCGAATTTTTTTTTTTTCTTACCACATTTATTCTATTAGATGAGTTAAATCCAAAGTCCCTCATAATTGTTTTCCAAGACCTAAAAGTTAAATTTGCTTCATAATCTTTCCATCCACTTTTTAAAGAGGAGACCAAAAGAAAAAATATTCTTTCCTGTCCTAATTGCCTCATTTTGATAAAAGAATCTCAATCTTTTCATTGTACCACAAAGAACAGGACAATCCTCATTCTGATCCCTTAAGAAATCATGTTAAAACATGTCAGGAAAGGTACTGAGAAAACTGCCCGGCTACTGACAAACAGGTTAGTAACTGCTTAGTTCTGTTCCACATTCAAACTTTCAAAGTTTTCACTTCAGTGAGGAAAACAAGAAGCAAGCACAAAGATTTCATCTCTTATACGTTATAATAAGGATTTTAAAAAGTAGCTGAGCCTACGGTAGAATGATTTTTTGATTCATTAGGTTAAGATTTATCTACTGTAGAATTTTACATCACATTCTTAAATTGAATCTGCTTTCATGTTAGGTATATTAACACTTTTAACAACAGTTTCCTTTCATAATTCTAATTAGAGCCTCCAATTTACTAGCAATATGAAGATAAACAAATTGGAACTATATTACTTCATATTTGGGGGGCAAAAACGCCAGACACCCTCATGTCATTCTTATTTCTGTCAATTCGAGGTTAACCTCTCCATGAGGTTAGGGATCCAGGAGACATGTCCTCTCTTAGTCCATCCTCAGACTCTTGCTTCTGACATCTATTTGAAAAGTGTTGCAGGTAGATGTGGGTTAAGGAGAAGGGGAAAGAGGAGCAGTCTGGCTGCTGAATTCCATATTTAAAGATGTAGCCTACAAAGAAATAAAGGTATTTAGCCAGAAAACCTTAACTATTTCATGAAGACACTGAAGGGAAAATTTCTTCCCCAGGGATGATATGCTGAGAGGCTTACTGCACTCAGGGATGTGGGTGGAGAAGGAAGACTAAGTTAGAACGAATGTTTTTATTTAAGTTTCGGCTGTTTGTGCCCTTCAGAGTCAGCCTGCTTTTCTTCCTCCCTTGATATCTTAGTGTTTCACTCTGTTTAGGAACAAAAAATATATCATGTTCTGAGAAAATGCCACAGAAATTTAAGACGGAGGAGACCAGAACAGCCATTTTGTTCTCTGTATGCTCTTAAAGTGAGAAAACTCTGAAAATCCATGAAAATCCCTCAAAAACCAATAAAGGATGCGACGGTGAAGGCAGAACAGAAGTGAGGTGAAGTCTAGGTACAGTCATTTCCCTGGAAGCATCTAGCAGTCTCCTACACAGACATGAGACAATTGTTTCAGTTTAGGGTGGAAAGCCCAGGACTCACAGCAAAATGACCTGGGGTTTGGAGCTGATTGCACCAAAACTTATCAGTATGACGTGGGAAAGCCTCTGACTTCCCCAGGAGCTCCCTCACAGGTAAAATGAGAGGATTAGATTAGACCCCTTGCATCTCTACATTCCCATGATCCAGGAGACATACTGAGGTGCTGAGGTTGGTTACCAAAGAACCCAAGCCTTGGTCCAAATACACAGGAATGCTTGAGAGGGCACTGGGTAGAGCCAAAAATGACATCCTCCCAGTTCTGTCCCTAGCCAGCTACATGACGTTAATCAAATCTCGACATCTCTAGGTCTCAGATTCTTCCTCTGCAAGATGAAGATGAATACTGTTTGCTCTTCCTATGTCAGGTGGAAAGTTGAGCATTAACACAAATGCAAGGTCCAGCTATAGCTCTTACAGCTGTAACCATCTGAAGCAGAGGCAAGAGCAGAGGCAAATGTGGCCCTGCTGTGAAAAGCCAGATAAGGTGAGCCACATGGAGAACGTCAAGGTGAACAAGGACAGAGACTCAAATCACCTGCTTCAGGCTGACGGTTAAAGCTGGGCTCCTTTCTGACCCAGCAATGGTTTCCAAACTTTCTATCTCCTTATACGGCAAACACAGGCAGAACAGAACATTTGATCTCTGTCCTGTACCTAATTAGCATACTTTGTTTCATTACTATTCTTATTGGCCAAACATGAAAAAATTTACACCAAAATACATTTAAATAAGAGCACTAAGTTCCACCTAGTGCAAGACATCACATTAAGTCATTCATATCAATGTTCTATAATTTCTCTTATACAGTAATTTCTAATAATTTGTCTTCTTGGAAGGAGAGAAAAACTCCTTAAATGACTACTTCTAATGTATTAGATAGGACCCATATGCCAAACTGTCCTTCTAGCCTTAATACTAAAACAACAAGTACACATTGATAACTGAATAGGTACCAAGAATACTGCATATTTTAACATATATTATTTTTTAAAAAACTCACACAACCTTAGGGTGCATACTACTATTACCCCCATTTTACAACTGAGCAAACTGAGGCGTAAGCAGTATACCAGTAAGGGGCAGAGCTCTGATCTGGAATCCGGTCTGCCTGCAGTCCAGCATGCTTTTATTGACTACTTTTTAAGTTTTTACTCAAACTCACCATTTGCTACCAGTTACCTCTTCTTCATAGGTAGTTTAAGAGGTAAAATCATATAGATTTATTGTATCTTTACCATACTACTTGATATAGTAGATAAATGCCTGTCTTGGGTGCATCATGCCCTGCAATCAAGTTGGAGCTACTTTATTTCCTAGCTTTCCCAGAGGAGACATCAGGTGATAATCAGCACACGGATGCACAGTCTGTGTGAAGGCAGTGGCAGAGCAGTAGTGAAGAGTGCAGCTCTCGGACCTACTTGTGTTCAGTCCAGGCTCTGCCTGCACTAGCTGTGTTATCGTGGGCAGGCTCTAGCACTCCAGCAACAGACAGCACACCTATCTGTGCCTCAGTTTCCTCACTTGAAAACTGGGTGTACTAAGTCTTACTACCACTCAAGTAGCATCTCAATATTGAGTTCTTACTAACTGCCATGCTGCCTCCAGACTGCAGGCATCTACAGGCCTGCCATACTCTTTCTGGTGTGTATAACCTGCCTGTTCAATCTTGTTCCTCCCCATACCTGCCAGACTCAAAGACTATAAATAAAACTGAAAACTAGTCATTGGGCTCTTCAAAACATTTTAGATAAACTAGCTAAAAGACAAATTTTAAAAACTGCAAAAATAATTATTTACTAAGACGTATTTATAAAGAGGACAGTCCTTTATACCATGACTCAGTAGACTGTGGATACTCCAGGCTCACAGTAATATGCAGTCCTTAAATAACCACAGCAACAATTAATTTTTGGTTGTTTCAACCAAGCATTTTAAAGACATGAATGATGAAAACCTTAAGCAAGATAATGGCTTACACTGGGTCAATACTGTCTATGTATTATGTTATCCATATTATACAAAGCTAAATGAATGAATAAAAGAACAGTGAATGCCATCAAAAAGTAATTTATATATCAGTGTATCAGCATATGCCATTATGACAACTGTTGAAAAGATAAAACTGTAATATCTGTCAAAACATCAAAATTCCCTTTTCCCTTTATCCTAAAACTTTCATTCTAATTTCATTCTGTAAGCAACAGAAAATATACATAAATGAAAAAAAAAAAAAACTATCTACTTAGTTCCCTAGAGCCACCAGTACACCTCAAGTACTGTCTCTACATTTCATCCCCAGACCCAGAAACACTGAGTATCCAATATGTACCCAAATCACACAATCATGTTGGGACTTTAGCGTGGTCTCTGTTTATATTTAGACCATGGTCTGTATGAAACTGCAAATCGGACGGGCACTAAATAATTGGCCATGCAGAAATTGGTTTGAGTGCTCCAAGTTGCAGACACCTGAAACGTTAAGTGTCATGGTATGCTAACACTTGCTTTGATGGCTTTCCCAACCCCTCCCCATCCCGGAAGATACTCTCACAACCAGGGTGGCAAAGCCAAACTCCTCTACCCTTAGAAGTACTTCCCCATTCTATGCTGTCTGCCTCTCCTATGAGTTACAACCCAGTTAACTTCATGCTAACCAAGCACTCCCTCCAATGTACTCACTTGGCTATTTTATTTTAGACCCTGCCTAGTTCCCCCTGCTTCAAAAAAAAAATTTTTTTTGAGGTATGTTACAGAGATACTTAATAAGTTCAACTCAATTTTAAATAATTAAAAAATGGGGCCTGATAAAAAAGAATGGTGGGAAATTAAAAGCCGTGTGAGAGCTGAGTCACCAAATGCATTCACTCCTATCTATCTGATAGTGATGGGCCTTAAGGCAGAGCTCAGCTGCAGCAGGAAGACAAGAAGGCTTAAGGATAAGTGTTGATAAATTCTTAGCAGGCCTAAAGAAACACTATTCTCAATATGTAGATGAGACAGAACTTTCTCCCATGAGTCCTTACACAGAAAACTGAAGTTGTGTTGAACTCCCAAAGAGCAGACACAGTGAGAAGGGTTGGATGCCTGACGGTACCAACCCAAAGCTCAATTGTATGGGGGCAAAGCCATTGTATGGGGGCAGGATGAGACAACATAATGGGGTCCAGGTATGTGGCTCACTTTAAACATTTTCATCTTACTGCTGTTTCTTCATAACTACTCCAGGAAAACCTTTCTGCTCCCTTCTCCCCATTATACTTGATTCTAATTATGAAAATTTCCCAAGTGCTAGACATGCTGAATTGAATCATATGAAAATGCCATTTTGACCTATAAAAACTTTTTCATATGGTTCACACCCTGATACATCAGCACCAAGGAAGAAGAAACAATAGAGGTTTTGAAGGAATATTCGTCCCCAGTCAAATACAGTGCCATGAAGTTCTAAAATCCTATAAATTGTCTCAAAGTCCCTTTTACAAGCTTATCAATTTCAGGTAAAAAAGAGAAAATATCATCAAGTTAGGGGAAAGAGTAAAACTGAGGGAGGGGTTTGGAGCAAGCATCAGGTAACAGGCTACAAGTCCCACACATATCGGCACAAACCCAGAGGGGAGACATGGGTCAGCACCACCATGAAATCAGATGTCACAAGTTGTAACCCTCAGACAAGCTGTATTTAGTCTGCCTGATGTTTTAACAAAATTAAGCTTGAATTTTAAATGCATGCCATTTTTTTAAAATAAAAACCCATTTCTCTGTATAAACCAGATGGTCTGGCAGCACTGGACCCACACATGTGTGTGGCAACAACCCAGAGCCTGGGAGCAGCTGCTGCTCTAGACAGTGCAACACTTCCCAGCTCACGACAACCCCTACCCTCCTGGTTATCTCCTCTGACACTTAAGCCATTAGCGTCTTTTAACAGCATGCGGTACTATTTCTTCAACTATTTCTTCTTATACCTGGCTCACTTTCCTCACTGACACAGCCTATGGGGCTGCTGTCAGCATTTGAATTTGCAACCCGCCACTTTAGCCCCCTCATTTCACGGTGAGCTACCCAGAAAAATCAGAGCACCCAGAGTTTGATCAGCCGTCCTCCTGGTCTTCAGCCACACACTACGCAAGGCCAACTACCAATCCCCGCTCTTCTCTCAGCCCTCCCTGGGTTGTACTCTTACTTTGGAAGGCGAAAGAGGATATTCGTGAAAGAAAAAAAAAAACCTAGCAGCTGTCTGCCAAGATGAGATTAGGTCAGAGAGAGAGCCAAGGTCCATGAGAGCCTAATATTAAGTCAAATGTTTTTTGAGCTCTGACTCTGTGCCTATAGGAATTCTGCTAGACCCTGAAGATAGAAGAATACAGGAACTCTCAGGCAGTCAAGAGAACAACAGAAACACAACATAATAGCTGGAGGTGTGGGCAAGCAGGCAGTAAGATAAGGACTGAGGAGCACTTACCTGGTACAGGGGGGAACACGGAAGGCTTTGAGAAGAGGAGGCGGATGAGTTAGACTTGAAGGTGGTATAAGGAGCTTGCCTAGTAGACAAAGGAGGGAAGGGATTTTCAGAACAAAAAGCAAGGCAGGTAAGAAAGGCCTGGTGTGGGAGCTTGGGAGCTGCAAAGTGGGTGGGTTGACAGGGTCAGGTCAGGAGGGCCTCATCACCTACCAGAGGGGCTTGAGTTGTGCCCTGTGCAAGACAAGAAGCCAATGAGGGCTGTGACTGAGGAGACCATTGAAGGAACTGTGACAGGCAGGAGGAAAACACATGTGGGAAATATTAGGATACACAAACACAGAGGTTACTATTTCTCCTAGTTGAGGAAATAACCGTCTTCGTACATCAACCTGGAAAGAATTATTTTGATTCAAGTATTCCCATTAGTTTGAGAAAACTGTTTTATTAAAATAAATGATAATTAATGCCAGAAGTCAATAATTCACTTAAGTAGGAATTACTTAGAAGAAAATGTTATGTATGCGTGTATATATACATTTTTTTTTCATGAAATGCATTATATGTGATGCCAGATCCTTTTACTACATAGTGTGGTATCTTTTTTTTTTAATTAGAGGAGAAAAATGAGAAGCAGTGAGGGTCTGATGCTGATAAAAACTGTGAAGTATCCACTCATGTTACAGACCTCACTAGAGAATTTTAAAATTAACAATGAAGACAAGGGATAAAACTAAAGGAAAACTGTTCTCTTGGGCACATGTCTTATTCCATTGACTTAAACAGCATGAAGACTTGGTTCAGCTAAGATTAGGAGAATCAGGGTAGCTAGCCTGACTCAATGCTACTGGGAGAGGACTGAAGAATGCCTACCACCACATCCACAGCCCAGAAAGTCACACGATGCCTTTATCAGAGGGCTTATCAGATAGCCATGACCACCGCCATGAGGACTAATTATACCTCTTAAGTATAAGGCTTAAGCCACAGGATGACCCTTCCAAAACAAGGAATAGCACCTACGTAAGCTTGTGAAAGCATTATTCTTCTTTTAATAGGCTAATAAATGATAATCAAATAACTCAAGACTTTAACTGGGATCTTGAAATCTGAGAATTTTTTTTAACAGACCAGAAGTCACTTGAAATGTATTCAGCTTAGCACATATTCATCTAAAACCACTATTCTGGTTCCTAACCTCTCTGACCAGCCTCTCCTGCATCAATGATCCAGAATTTACCTACGTGTAAAGTTACACTTTGCCCAACAGAAAATAAAAATACACATTTCAACTCAGTGAACTGTAAAATCTGACTTAATTAGTAATAAGACTTTTATTATTAAGCAGGAAAAATATTATTTGCCTTGAATTTACACCTTTACATTACTATAGTACATACACTATAAAATTAACTAAGCATGTGTTATCTTACCAGATTCGCACAGCACCTTTGGTTACTGGGCCCAGTATTTAGTATTCTCTACATTTCACAGATGAGGAAATGCTGCGAGGTAAAACGCTTGACCCAGGATCACAGACTCAAAGACTGAGTCAAAAACTTAACACTTACCTACTGAATATAGTCCGGAGACCCTTTGTACGAGTCAGGCTACTGCTGACATTGCACGAAGCAAGTGAAGCAATACAGTGCCGAGGCAGCCTGAGCTGGGGTCACGTCCACTGCAGCCCACTTCCCGGCTTTGCCTCTCACTATCTTTACGAACAAGTCGTTGAACCTTGCTGGGGTTCCTTTTCTGTACAGAGGGAATAATCTGTACACAGAGAAGAATAATTTCCTGGCTTTGCCTCTCATTATCTGTATAAACAAGTGGTTGAATCTTGCTGGGGTTCCTTTTCTGTACAAAGGGAGTAATCAAGTTTGGGGCTCTGGTTGTAAAGAACCATTAGAACAAACCTTGTCTTTGGGGAGTTTACAACCCAGTTTATACTGCCCTCCCCTCTCCAAAAAAAATAAATAAATATACACCCACAAAGTAAGTGATCTGAGGTCACCTGAAAAAAAGAGATACGTTAAGTCTAAATGTGAACCAAAATATGCCTAATTATGGGCTACACATATCAGGCACAACTATGAAAAGAGAGCATCAGGGAAGCACCTGAAACACCTGAATGGGGGCCTGCTGGGCTTTGCATCCCAGAACCTTTGGGAAACTGAATCTGAGCATGCATGAATGAAATGCCCTACGAATACAGTGATTTCATTCCATTACAAAAAGAGGCAACTCCTAACCAGTGAGGTAACCTGCTTCTGTCCCCAGGCTTTCAGTAGAGCTACGCTCTTAGTGTAGTTGGAGAAAACACACACACACACACACACACACACACACTCTCTCTCTCTCTCTCTCTCTCTCTCTCTCTCTCTCTCATTCTTAGGTTACAGGTGATTCCAACATGAAAGAGAGGCTGTACCTTTCAACTGAAACTCTGCATCAGTTGACTTTTGTGAATAGTACATCTTTACTACAGGAATTTAAGGACTAGACCAGCATTGATTTAGGATAGCTTTTCAGTAGCAAAGTGACAAAATAACCCCCCAGATCTCAGATACTCTCACAGTGTCAGATGTGAGCTTCTGGAGAGCAAACTGGAAAGTGGAAAACAAA
>NW_007728058.1:140352-175036 GCF_000696425.1 Galeopterus variegatus | reverse complement strand
TCAAAAAATTTTCCATCTTTGATTATTTTCATTTATCATCATCCATAATAACAATAGGTTTTAATTCCGTTTGCTAAAATTTTATTTATTTAAATGTTGTATTCAAGAAAATATCAGAATCTTTTGGAAATTTTTATCTGAAAGTTCCAAACTTAAAAAAAAAAAAAAAAAAAAGTGATCTGATTGCATAATTTTGTCATTGTGGGACAATTTTTAAAAAGAGTGAAACAAATTGTGTTATGTTGATGAACAGTATTCATAGGATTTAGTGAACCTATCCTTAAGTAGTTTTATTTAAAATTTTGAATATTTATGTATATATGAAGATAGATCTATAGATTTCATCAGATTCTAAAATAAGACTACAGGTTTTCAAAGTTATCAATTACTACTATAAATGCATTTTAATTTTAGTCTTTAAAAATATGTAGAATAATATTTTTTTAATATCATCTCTCAAAATATATTCTTATTCCTTTAAATCCTGAATTTAATTAGCAGGAAGGCTGTAAATACATATTTTCTAATTAGCAATAGGAAGCCAAAAAAATGACCTAAAAATTGGATCCGATTAGTTGGACCCAACCTGAGATTTCACCCCCCACAGATCAGTCTTCTGGCATTCTAGGTTCCAGCCCTTTGTGTTCCCTTCAGGTGAATCACCATCTGATTCCTGCAGGTTCAGGAAATGCTCTTCCCTAGTGTACAAATCTCACTTACTCTTAGACATGAGTCATTTACAGTAGCAAGAGAGCTAGCTGCTCCAGTTGTTCCCGGGCAGGAGAATTTGAAAGGGTGCCCCAAAGGACAATCCACCTTCTCTGACAGGAGGAAAAATGCTTATTTTTTATGTTTTACGAGAAAACCCACTTCTCAGCCAACCTTAGCTTCAAGGCATACTCTAGATACAAGAAGCCTGTCTCAACTTGAAGACACCCGTATCAGGTGAATGGACAGCCAGCCACCGCAATGAAAGGTAAATGAAAATTTTTAACATTTTTTAAATTTCAAAGCCATGGTGATAGGACACAGCACCGATTAAGACTGTAAGTGTACTTCCGCTTAAGTCTGAGGTTTGAGGACAAAGTAGAAATTGGAATGCTGACTGAGTGTAAGACGTGTAGATCCTCCTCGGGAGGCAGCACTTTCCGAGACAGGGGCCACAAAGCTTCACTGTTTCTAACTCAAGGCAGGCAGAACAGGTAACTGCATTTGTGCCTTCAACAGTGGAAACAACCTTTTGGCTATCACTCTATTCAGCGAATTTTTTTTTTTTCTTACCACATTTATTCTATTAGATGAGTTAAATCCAAAGTCCCTCATAATTGTTTTCCAAGACCTAAAAGTTAAATTTGCTTCATAATCTTTCCATCCACTTTTTAAAGAGGAGACCAAAAGAAAAAATATTCTTTCCTGTCCTAATTGCCTCATTTTGATAAAAGAATCTCAATCTTTTCATTGTACCACAAAGAACAGGACAATCCTCATTCTGATCCCTTAAGAAATCATGTTAAAACATGTCAGGAAAGGTACTGAGAAAACTGCCCGGCTACTGACAAACAGGTTAGTAACTGCTTAGTTCTGTTCCACATTCAAACTTTCAAAGTTTTCACTTCAGTGAGGAAAACAAGAAGCAAGCACAAAGATTTCATCTCTTATACGTTATAATAAGGATTTTAAAAAGTAGCTGAGCCTACGGTAGAATGATTTTTTGATTCATTAGGTTAAGATTTATCTACTGTAGAATTTTACATCACATTCTTAAATTGAATCTGCTTTCATGTTAGGTATATTAACACTTTTAACAACAGTTTCCTTTCATAATTCTAATTAGAGCCTCCAATTTACTAGCAATATGAAGATAAACAAATTGGAACTATATTACTTCATATTTGGGGGGCAAAAACGCCAGACACCCTCATGTCATTCTTATTTCTGTCAATTCGAGGTTAACCTCTCCATGAGGTTAGGGATCCAGGAGACATGTCCTCTCTTAGTCCATCCTCAGACTCTTGCTTCTGACATCTATTTGAAAAGTGTTGCAGGTAGATGTGGGTTAAGGAGAAGGGGAAAGAGGAGCAGTCTGGCTGCTGAATTCCATATTTAAAGATGTAGCCTACAAAGAAATAAAGGTATTTAGCCAGAAAACCTTAACTATTTCATGAAGACACTGAAGGGAAAATTTCTTCCCCAGGGATGATATGCTGAGAGGCTTACTGCACTCAGGGATGTGGGTGGAGAAGGAAGACTAAGTTAGAACGAATGTTTTTATTTAAGTTTCGGCTGTTTGTGCCCTTCAGAGTCAGCCTGCTTTTCTTCCTCCCTTGATATCTTAGTGTTTCACTCTGTTTAGGAACAAAAAATATATCATGTTCTGAGAAAATGCCACAGAAATTTAAGACGGAGGAGACCAGAACAGCCATTTTGTTCTCTGTATGCTCTTAAAGTGAGAAAACTCTGAAAATCCATGAAAATCCCTCAAAAACCAATAAAGGATGCGACGGTGAAGGCAGAACAGAAGTGAGGTGAAGTCTAGGTACAGTCATTTCCCTGGAAGCATCTAGCAGTCTCCTACACAGACATGAGACAATTGTTTCAGTTTAGGGTGGAAAGCCCAGGACTCACAGCAAAATGACCTGGGGTTTGGAGCTGATTGCACCAAAACTTATCAGTATGACGTGGGAAAGCCTCTGACTTCCCCAGGAGCTCCCTCACAGGTAAAATGAGAGGATTAGATTAGACCCCTTGCATCTCTACATTCCCATGATCCAGGAGACATACTGAGGTGCTGAGGTTGGTTACCAAAGAACCCAAGCCTTGGTCCAAATACACAGGAATGCTTGAGAGGGCACTGGGTAGAGCCAAAAATGACATCCTCCCAGTTCTGTCCCTAGCCAGCTACATGACGTTAATCAAATCTCGACATCTCTAGGTCTCAGATTCTTCCTCTGCAAGATGAAGATGAATACTGTTTGCTCTTCCTATGTCAGGTGGAAAGTTGAGCATTAACACAAATGCAAGGTCCAGCTATAGCTCTTACAGCTGTAACCATCTGAAGCAGAGGCAAGAGCAGAGGCAAATGTGGCCCTGCTGTGAAAAGCCAGATAAGGTGAGCCACATGGAGAACGTCAAGGTGAACAAGGACAGAGACTCAAATCACCTGCTTCAGGCTGACGGTTAAAGCTGGGCTCCTTTCTGACCCAGCAATGGTTTCCAAACTTTCTATCTCCTTATACGGCAAACACAGGCAGAACAGAACATTTGATCTCTGTCCTGTACCTAATTAGCATACTTTGTTTCATTACTATTCTTATTGGCCAAACATGAAAAAATTTACACCAAAATACATTTAAATAAGAGCACTAAGTTCCACCTAGTGCAAGACATCACATTAAGTCATTCATATCAATGTTCTATAATTTCTCTTATACAGTAATTTCTAATAATTTGTCTTCTTGGAAGGAGAGAAAAACTCCTTAAATGACTACTTCTAATGTATTAGATAGGACCCATATGCCAAACTGTCCTTCTAGCCTTAATACTAAAACAACAAGTACACATTGATAACTGAATAGGTACCAAGAATACTGCATATTTTAACATATATTATTTTTTAAAAAACTCACACAACCTTAGGGTGCATACTACTATTACCCCCATTTTACAACTGAGCAAACTGAGGCGTAAGCAGTATACCAGTAAGGGGCAGAGCTCTGATCTGGAATCCGGTCTGCCTGCAGTCCAGCATGCTTTTATTGACTACTTTTTAAGTTTTTACTCAAACTCACCATTTGCTACCAGTTACCTCTTCTTCATAGGTAGTTTAAGAGGTAAAATCATATAGATTTATTGTATCTTTACCATACTACTTGATATAGTAGATAAATGCCTGTCTTGGGTGCATCATGCCCTGCAATCAAGTTGGAGCTACTTTATTTCCTAGCTTTCCCAGAGGAGACATCAGGTGATAATCAGCACACGGATGCACAGTCTGTGTGAAGGCAGTGGCAGAGCAGTAGTGAAGAGTGCAGCTCTCGGACCTACTTGTGTTCAGTCCAGGCTCTGCCTGCACTAGCTGTGTTATCGTGGGCAGGCTCTAGCACTCCAGCAACAGACAGCACACCTATCTGTGCCTCAGTTTCCTCACTTGAAAACTGGATGTACTAAGTCTTACTACCACTCAAGTAGCATCTCAATATTGAGTTCTTACTAACTGCCATGCTGCCTCCAGACTGCAGGCATCTACAGGCCTGCCATACTCTTTCTGGTGTGTATAACCTGCCTGTTCAATCTTGTTCCTCCCCATACCTGCCAGACTCAAAGACTATAAATAAAACTGAAAACTAGTCATTGGGCTCTTCAAAACATTTTAGATAAACTAGCTAAAAGACAAATTTTAAAAACTGCAAAAATAATTATTTACTAAGACGTATTTATAAAGAGGACAGTCCTTTATACCATGACTCAGTAGACTGTGGATACTCCAGGCTCACAGTAATATGCAGTCCTTAAATAACCACAGCAACAATTAATTTTTGGTTGTTTCAACCAAGCATTTTAAAGACATGAATGATGAAAACCTTAAGCAAGATAATGGCTTACACTGGGTCAATACTGTCTATGTATTATCCATATTATACAAAGCTAAATGAATGAATAAAAGAACAGTGAATGCCATCAAAAAGTAATTTATATATCAGTGTATCAGCATATGCCATTATGACAACTGTTGAAAAGATAAAACTGTAATATCTGTCAAAACATCAAAATTCCCTTTTCCCTTTATCCTAAAACTTTCATTCTAATTTCATTCTGTAAGCAACAGAAAATATACATAAATGAAAAAAAAAAAAACTATCTACTTAGTTCCCTAGAGCCACCAGTACACCTCAAGTACTGTCTCTACATTTCATCCCCAGACCCAGAAACACTGAGTATCCAATATGTACCCAAATCACACAATCATGTTGGGACTTTAGCGTGGTCTCTGTTTATATTTAGACCATGGTCTGTATGAAACTGCAAATCGGACGGGCACTAAATAATTGGCCATGCAGAAATTGGTTTGAGTGCTCCAAGTTGCAGACACCTGAAACGTTAAGTGTCATGGTATGCTAACACTTGCTTTGATGGCTTTCCCAACCCCTCCCCATCCCGGAAGATACTCTCACAACCAGGGTGGCAAAGCCAAACTCCTCTACCCTTAGAAGTACTTCCCCATTCTATGCTGTCTGCCTCTCCTATGAGTTACAACCCAGTTAACTTCATGCTAACCAAGCACTCCCTCCAATGTACTCACTTGGCTATTTTATTTTAGACCCTGCCTAGTTCCCCCTGCTTCAAAAAAAAAATTTTTTTTGAGGTATGTTACAGAGATACTTAATAAGTTCAACTCAATTTTAAATAATAAAAAAATGGGGCCTGATAAAAAAGAATGGTGGGAAATTAAAAGCCGTGTGAGAGCTTAGTCACCAAATGCATTCACTCCTATCTATCTGATAGTGATGGGCCTTAAGGCAGAGCTCAGCTGCAGCAGGAAGACAAGAAGGCTTAAGGATAAGTGTTGATAAATTCTTAGCAGGCCTAAAGAAACACTATTCTCAATATGTAGATGAGACAGAACTTTCTCCCATGAGTCCTTACACAGAAAACTGAAGTTGTGTTGAACTCCCAAAGAGCAGACACAGTGAGAGGCTGCTGTCAGCATTTGAATTTGCAACCCGCCACTTTAGCCCCCTCACTTCACGGTGAGCTACCCAGAAAAATCGGAGCACCCAGAGTTTGATCAGCCGTCCTCCTGGTCTTCAGCCACACACTACGCAAGGCCAACTACCAATCCCCGCTCTTCTCTCAGCCCTCCCTGGGTTGTACTCTTACTTTGGAAGGCGAAAGAGGATATTCGTGAAAGAAAAAAAAAAACCTAGCAGCTGTCTGCCAAGATGAGATTAGGTCAGAGAGAGAGCCAAGGTCCATGAGAGCCTAATATTAAGTCAAATGTTTTTTGAGCTCTGACTCTGTGCCTATAGGAATTCTGCTAGACCCTGAAGATAGAAGAATACAGGAACTCTCAGGCAGTCAAGAGAACAACAGAAACACAACATAATAGCTGGAGGTGTGGGCAAGCAGGCAGTAAGATAAGGACTGAGGAGCACTTACCTGGTACAGGGGGGAACACGGAAGGCTTTGAGAAGAGGAGGCGGATGAGTTAGACTTGAAGGTGGTATAAGGAGCTTGCCTAGTAGACAAAGGAGGGAAGGGATTTTCAGAACAAAAAGCAAGGCAGGTAAGAAAGGCCTGGTGTGGGAGCTTGGGAGCTGCAAAGTGGGTGGGTTGACAGGGTCAGGTCAGGAGGGCCTCATCACCTACCAGAGGGGCTTGAGTTGTGCCCTGTGCAAGACAAGAAGCCAATGAGGGCTGTGACTGAGGAGACCATTGAAGGAACTGTGACAGGCAGGAGGAAAACACATGTGGGAAATATTAGGATACACAAACACAGAGGTTACTATTTCTCCTAGTTGAGGAAATAACCGTCTTCGTACATCAACCTGGAAAGAATTATTTTGATTCAAGTATTCCCATTAGTTTGAGAAAACTGTTTTATTAAAATAAATGATAATTAATGCCAGAAGTCAATAATTCACTTAAGTAGGAATTACTTAGAAGAAAATGTTATGTATGCGTGTATATATACATTTTTTTTTCATGAAATGCATTATATGTGATGCCAGATCCTTTTACTACATAGTGTGGTATCTTTTTTTTTTAATTAGAGGAGAAAAATGAGAAGCAGTGAGGGTCTGATGCTGATAAAAACTGTGAAGTATCCACTCATGTTACAGACCTCACTAGAGAATTTTAAAATTAACAATGAAGACAAGGGATAAAACTAAAGGAAAACTGTTCTCTTGGGCACATGTCTTATTCCATTGACTTAAACAGCATGAAGACTTGGTTCAGCTAAGATTAGGAGAATCAGGGTAGCTAGCCTGACTCCATGCTACTGGGAGAGGACTGAAGAATGCCTACCACCACATCCACAGCCCAGAAAGTCACACGATGCCTTTATCAGAGGGCTTATCAGATAGCCATGACCACCGCCATGAGGACTAATTATACCTCTTAAGTATAAGGCTTAAGCCACAGGATGACCCTTCCAAAACAAGGAATAGCACCTACGTAAGCTTGTGAAAGCATTATTCTTCTTTTAATAGGCTAATAAATGATAATCAAATAACTCAAGACTTTAACTGGGATCTTGAAATCTGAGAATTTTTTTTAACAGACCAGAAGTCACTTGAAATGTATTCAGCTTAGCACATATTCATCTAAAACCACTATTCTGGTTCCTAACCTCTCTGACCAGCCTCTCCTGCATCAATGATCCAGAATTTACCTACGTGTAAAGTTACACTTTGCCCAACAGAAAATAAAAATACACATTTCAACTCAGTGAACTGTAAAATCTGACTTAATTAGTAATAAGACTTTTATTATTAAGCAGGAAAAAGATATTATTTGCCTTGAATTTACACCTTTACATTACTATAGTACATACACTATAAAATTAACTAAGCATGTGTTATCTTACCAGATTCGCACAGCACCTTTGGTTACTGGGCCCAGTATTTAGTATTCTCTACATTTCACAGATGAGGAAATGCTGCGAGGTAAAACGCTTGACCCAGGATCACAGACTCAAAGACTGAGTCAAAAACTTAACACTTACCTACTGAATATAGTCCGGAGACCCTTTGTACGAGTCAGGCTACTGCTGACATTGCACGAAGCAAGTGAAGCAATACAGTGCCGAGGCAGCCTGAGCTGGGGTCACGTCCACTGCAGCCCACTTCCCGGCTTTGCCTCTCACTATCTTTACGAACAAGTCGTTGAACCTTGCTGGGGTTCCTTTTCTGTACAGAGGGAATAATCTGTACACAGAGAAGAATAATTTCCTGGCTTTGCCTCTCATTATCTGTATAAACAAGTTGTTGAATCTTGCTGGGGTTCCTTTTCTGTACAAAGGGAGTAATCAAGTTTGGGGCTCTGGTTGTAAAGAACCATTAGAACAAACCTTGTCTTTGGGGAGTTTACAACCCAGTTTATACTGCCCTCCCCTCTCCAAAAAAAATAAATAAATATACACCCACAAAGTAAGTGACCTGAGGTCACCTGAAAAAAAGAGATACGTTAAGTCTAAATGTGAACCAAAATATGCCTAATTATGGGCTACACATATCAGGCACAACTATGAAAAGAGAGCATCAGGGAAGCACCTGAAACACCTGAATGGGGGCCTGCTGGGCTTTGCATCCCAGAACCTTTGGGAAACTGAATCTGAGCATGCATGAATGAAATGCCCTACGAATACAGTGATTTCATTCCATTACAAAAAGAGGCAACTCCTAACCAGTGAGGTAACCTGCTTCTGTCCCCAGGCTTTCAGTAGAGCTACGCTCTTAGTGTAGTTGGAGAAAACACACACACACACACACACACACACACTCTCTCTCTCTCTCTCTCTCTCTCTCTCTCTCTCTCTCTCTCTCTCTCTCTCTCATTCTTAGGTTACAGGTGGTTCCAACATGAAAGAGAGGCTGTACCTTTCAACTGAAACTCTGCATCAGTTGACTTTTGTGAATATACACACACACACACACACACTCTCTCTCTCTCTCTCTCTCTCTCTCTCTCTCTCTCTCATTCTTAGGTTACAGGTGATTCCAACATGAAAGAGAGGCTGTACCTTTCAACTGAAACTCTGCATCAGTTGACTTTTGTGAATATTACATCTTTACTACAGGAATTTAAGGACTAGACCAGCATTGATTTAGGATAGCTTTTCAGTAGCAAAGTGACAAAATAACCCCCCAGATCTCAGATACTCTCACAGTGTCAGATGTGAGCTTCTGGAGAGCAAACTGGAAAGTGGAAAACAAAGAAGAGAGGTAATGATATTACAGCTCTGTCATTTGAGAACCACTGCCACCAAATATTAAGTCCAAAAAGTTCATCGTGAGCAACCGCACTTAGGGAGCACAAAGAGTCGTGCAGGCCAGTGAACTGAAGCTTGCTCTCTATCAGGAAGGGGCAGCTAATACTGCTGGACTATTCACGCTTTGTGTTGGCAGATCTTCTCATCTTTCACAGCAGGATCCAGACCTGAATTCTTATTTGAAATCTCCTGATGTTTCCAACATTGTTCAGGCCAAATAAAACTATATCTCTTTGGAAGATGAGCAGTTCCTACACGACCTAGAGGGGAAAACTAACCACCACCTCAGCCTAACACTCCCCTCCTGCTTCCTGACTTCCAAAATAAACTCCCAGAATCATTCTTCATTTTTATTCCACAACAGTGTACGAAAAAGAACTGTAACTTCAGTTTCAATCAGATTTGATATGAATCCTGGCTCTACCCATTACTGGCTGTGTGAGTCGGGACAAGTTAATGAAGCTGTCTGAATCTCGTATCTTACTACCTGGGGGGAAAAAAAGAATAAAATAACTAGGTCATAGCATTGCTCTGGGGATTGCTTGAGAAATCAACCACAGGTTCAGGGTCTAAGAGGAAGGAGAAACTGAGAACATGTTAATCCTTTTCCACCACCCTCATTTAAAAAAGACAGCTTACCATCAACAACATAGAAACACAGTTAGTAAAATAGCCAAAGGATAATATCAATGGGTGGCTGAAAAAAACAGAAAGTCTCTAAGCAGCAATATCATCTAGCCTCAGGAGCAACTGTGAAACCTGGGCCTACCACAGACATCACATTCTTGAGTAGTTTCATCAGCTCTCAGCTGGGGAAGCAGGAGGTGGCAGGACCGGATTCCCGCCCATGAGTGAGGTTCTGGAACCGAGCCCTTTACTATTGCTGAAGCAATCCTCATTGCAACACCCTGCAGGAGCTGGGACATGCAGAGGAAGCAGAGCCACACTGCCCTACACCACACAGGGAGCCCTGAAGCCGAGGGGCAGACTGTGAAGAAAGACAGCGGGCAGGTGAGGCTCAGAGACGAATTAAAAAAGGGCAAGCTCTTTGAGCAGAAATCCAAGTGTGTGGCTTAGGCCACAAACCACACAACAGTCTCAGTATAAACAAGGTGGCAAAGACTTCTGTTACCCTGTATCCAGCCTACCAATCACTAAATAAATTTGACTGTGTACCTACAATATACAACAGGAACTTGCATGACCACGCGACTGTGCAGGCTGCTTTGTAAGCGCTATCTCATTTTAACCTTGCAGTCACCCCATAGTGGACGTACCGTTATGCCCATTTTATATATGAGGAAATGGAGGGTCCAAAAGCTGGACAGCAACAGAGCTGGAATCGGGATCCAGATGTCAGAAGGCCAAATCCTTGCTCTCTGCACTCTACCATGGTGCCACCATATTTGGCTAGAGGTCAGGACAGGGTTTTTTAGTTGTTGTTTTTGTTTGTTTGTTTTGGTATTTTACCCACACTAGAAAAATACAATTTTAAAATGCCAGGCATTAGCTGATACACTTAACAAAATCTTCCAACAATCCCACCTCTACCTCTACCTCCCACCCTCTCTGTCTCCTTCCCGTCACAGGCACGTTATCCTTGGGAAGTGCTGTCTGACATCGCTGCCTCCTCTCCTCACTTCACAAGCACTACCCAGCACTCCAGCATCAGGCTCCTGCTTCTGCCCCCAACGTCCACCCTGCCCTCCCCACCACACACACACACACACAGTACAGCCCAGTGACCTCTCTATGACCAAATCCCATCCCACGGCACTTTGCTGTCCTATGTCACTGACTCCCCACGGGATAAAACTAGGCACAAGTCCTCATTTCTTAGACTCTCTTCTCACTCACATGACATTACTCTTTCCTGGTAGTCCTCCCAACTCTCTGTCCACTCCTATGGGTACTTCTCTTTCCCTAAAATTGCCCCTTGAAAACATCTCGCTCAGCCCTCTGCTATCCTCACTCCACTGTGTAGTTTCCTTCTGAGCAACCTCATCCATTTCCACAGCTTCTTCTATCACCTACTTTCCATTGGCCTTCAATTTACATCACCAGCCGGGAGCACTTCCCTGGGCTCCAGACCTGTCTCTTCAATCATCTAGTGGGTATCTCCACCTGCATACGATAAGGCACAGTGAACACAACAAATCCAAAGCTGAACTCCACCCATCCCAACATGTCTTCTCATGGGCCCCACATCAGTAAAAGAAACCAACACCACTGCCTGGAAGGTCTACAACACTCCTCCTCCCTTTTCATCAATGTCACTCAGCCACTAATTCCTTAATATGCCTCAAATCTGTCACATCTCTCCCTCAATGCCACCATCACCCCCGAGTAGATTATTACACCTTATCTTCAGCCACATGCAGCAATTCCATGTGCTCTTTCCCACTGAACCTCAGGCAAACCCACCACAACCCAGACCTCACACCAGCCATGGACCCTCCCCAACCTCTGCTTCCCTCTGTATTTCCACTCTATATTGAAATAGTCTGTTTACTTCTGGATTCTCAACTAGACTTTGAGGGCTGAAACATACTACCCTCATCTTTACAAACCCAGAGCATAAAGCATGAACAGACTCTCAATAAGTGACCTTACAAATGAGACCAGGTATGGTTGGCACTGAAGAAGAGGTAGAGGTTTCCACGGTAGGAAAGAGGGGGTGGGGGTTGGGGTGGGGAGAAGGTCATGCAAGGAACAGGAATGGGTATGAAGAAAAGCCAGTGGTTGGTTAACCATAAGGCATGGCCCTGAGAGTCAACAGTTCGGTTAAAGTAGAGATTCCCAATAAAAGAAAAGTGATCTTGAATTTCATTTAGGCAAGGATGAACAGGAATAACAGAAGCACAAACTAACATTTATAAAGCACTTAATTTATAAATGTATATTCAAGTTAATCTCATAATGATGCTATAAAGTAGATATTATCGTATCCATGATTCCAAAGATTATGGGGCAAGCAGATATCCCCAAAGTTTACTGTCAACTTTTAATTAATTTCCAGAATGCAGCATGTTTTTGGCTTCATAATCTTCAACACTCCATAATCTTCAACACTACAAAAATAACTCCTGGCTGGCCAGTTAGCTCAGTTGGTTAGAGTGCAGTGTTGTAACACCAAGGTCAAGGGTTTGGGTCTCTATAGTGGCCAGCCGCCAAAAACAAACAAAAATAAATAAATAAATAAAATATAAAAATTAATTAACTAATAACTCCTTATCTTTGATTAGTAATTATAATTCAAGAATTGCCCTACCCTACAATAATGCAGGGTTAGGGAGCAAAAGAAAGGCATGACTATGTGGGCGATTTAGAAAGATGAATCTGACAACAAGAAGCAGAGAGACTTGAGAGGGATGACGCAAGAAGCAGAAAAACCAGAAGGGAGGTCAGGACAGTGACCCACCATGAGACGAGGAGGGCCTCGATCTGGATGACCAGGCAGGAGCAAGCAGAGACAGAAGCAAACGTAAGGTATTACAGAAGAAACAGAAAGAATGACATGGAAATAAGTAACTGAGTAGATGAGGGGCAAGGAAGAGAGAGGTACCAAATGGAGTACTGAGGTTCTGAACTTACAGACTAAAGGAAAAGTGGTTTCTTTTGAAGAAAGGGCAAAACAGTTAATGTTTAGATGAGCTGAACTTGAAAATGCAGACATATGACACACCCCAATGTAAGTTTGGAGTTTGGGGGTAAAAAAGAGAAATTATGGAGCCATCATAGACATGAATTCTATTGAAAAACAGAAAGAGAAGAATGAGGGGCTGTGACTTAAACTTGGCGGACTTCATTCAGAGACAGTAGTAAAGAAAATGGAGAGAGAGGAAACTCTCAGAAGCAAGTAGAAGAGAATAAAACATCATTTCCCAAACCTGTGTAACAAATTTGATCCCAGAAAATCCAAATGTCATGTCTGAACTAACCAAAACTCCAACTACCAACAGGAATTATAAAGAAAACGGGAATATGAATCCTCAAAAAGTACAAATTGCCAGCCATATCCAGTGTGTCTGATCTATGAACCCAATGCCAAAGGAAGGACTCGTAAACGCATCATACAGTTCACTAAGCAGCACCCTCACTTGCGTCAGGGGGAGGCTCTCTCCCTTACATTTCCCTACTGTCTTAAACAGAGGACAGGGAGTGTGCTTTTTATGTACTTTTTCCTTGGTCTTGAAAACTCATCCATTCTTACACAGTGAGCCTGTTTTTATTCCTTTTCTGTGTACTCTTTTTTCCTTTTTAATTTTGTGATATAATTCACATACTATAATTTTCATCCATTTTAAGTCTATAATTCAATGATTTTTAGTAAATTTAGAGATTTGTGCAACCATTGCCATAATCCAGTTTTCATCACTCCAATAAAATTCCTCATGAACGCTTTATAGTTAACGTGCACTCCAGCCCCCAACCCCAGCAAACACTAATCTACTTTATGCCTCTATAGATATAACTTTTCTGGACATTTTCGTCTAAATGGTATGTGGTCTTTTGTGTCCAGCTTCTTTCCCCTGCAAGGTGTTTTTGAGGCTCATCCAGATGGTAGCTATATCTCATTTCTTTCCATTGTATAACTAAGCCGTGTTTTGTCTATCCTCTCTCCAGTCAGAAATTGGGTTCATTCTGCTTTTAACTATAATAAAAAATGCTACTATAAACACCTTCATACAAGTCTTTGCATGGGCATATTTTTCATTTCTCTTGGGTAGATACCTAGGAATGTAATTGCTAGGTCGTATGAGAGATTTAGTTTTAACTTTAAAGAAACTGCCAAATTGCTTCCAGAGTGGCAGTACCATTTTAAATTCTCACCAGCAATGCATAAGAGTTCCTGTCTCTCCACATCCCTGGCAACATCTGTTATTGTCTATTATTTTATTTATAGCACTCTGGTAGATTTGAAATGGTATTACATTGTGGTTTTAGTTTGAATTTCACTACTGATTAATGACGTTGAGTGTCTTTTCATGTGCTCTTCGTGAAACATCTAGACATCTTTTGACGATATTTCAACTGTGTTGTTTTGTCATGAGGAAGTTGTACAAGTTCTTTGCATATTCTGAATATAAATCTTTTATCAGAAATGTGATATGCAAGTATTTTCTCCCAGTCTCTTTTCTGTGTCCTCCTCAATGGTGAACTGCCTGCTGTCTTTCTCTCTCACTGCTGCTGTCAACAAGTGAACTATGAGTGAAGTCAGGGAGAAGAAAACTGCATAACTTGGGAACAGAGAAACACAAAATTAAAGATGTGTTTTTCAGGTAAATTCCTTAAAATGTTTCCATGAGAAGTTGGATTCAAGCTTTTTAGATCATTATTATGAAGTTTAAAAAATTATTACAAGGTTTAAAAAATTAATGCCTCGATCATTCTCCCCAGTAAACTTTGGTAAAAAGAAAGTAGGGTTTCATCTCCTTGCCTTACATTAAAAATAATGCAATGCTGGTCTCAACAAAGGAGAAACTCTAGGAGCCCCAATCATCATCTATGTTCCATTAGCCCAAAATTATCTTTTATATCTTCTGAATGTCTGTTACGGACCACATAGTGTAGCAAATCAAGATGAGATATGGATGGGAGGGTCTAAACTCTCAAAAGAGCTGATTTGGGGCGGGCAGGAAGGGAATCACTGAAAATTGGCAAACCATTTTTTTCAACCTACTACCAAATCCAAAGTACCTTACCTGCATGTGATACTGGTGGACAAGAGAAAGGGAAACAGTAACAAAAAAAGAAAGAATAAGTGTCTCTCCACTTATTGCAAAACTCTTAAACATACTTTTGCTTTCAAAGTGTCCTTGTCCTGCTGACTCTTGCAAATGTAAAAGGACAAAAGTAATTGCTTACACCAGCCAGACTTTTGCTTTCTACTTGGAAGGGATGAGGTTACGTGGGGTCTCTTAACAGCTCTGTGGTATATGAACACCATCAATGAGGTAACATGAAAGTCCCTCATGGTTTCATTTCATGAGAAACAGTATGACTTCCCCTATAGTAAACTATTCCGTAAGTATATTTTACTGTAGCTGTACTTTCCAAAACGGTTCCCAGGGTTTCTTCTCTCTTTGGTCAACACCTCAGAGAAGACAGAAAACAGAACAGACCAGGCTGCAGAAAAAGGGGTGGGGGAAATAATGTTTTACATTATCCAACGTCACATACACATATGATCTCAGTAAATCTTTATCAAAGTGTTGTGAAGAATCTGAAGCTCAGAAAAGTTAAGATATTTAGCCAAAAAACACATAATAGACATACTTTATGGCACGCTGAAAAAAGACACAAAAATAGACAACTCTTGTGTGGTACAAGTGTTCATATCCAAAGAGTATGTGTTTTCTTTATAACAAAGAAAATTTTTTTTAACTGAAAAAATTGAAATACGGTATATTCGAATTCCTTAGTTAATTTTTTTTTCCACTTTTCTCCCCTAGAAATCAAACCAGGAATAGCCTATGCTGAACTCATGCCTCAACCATCCCCGAGTGTTTCCTGACACACGTTCTTGCTTACAGCGCATCACCACTAAAGAATGGGGCTCAACTTGACACTTGCAAAACTACCAAGTAAGCCATAGGAAAAGATGCAGAGATAAACTCATTTGATCAATGACTGTTATTTTCACTGCGTGACAATTTTTGTGTTTCAATGGTCACAGAACCAATGAACAAAATAAACCAGCATTTAGCCTTGCCTTTCATTGAGTATAAAACAGCAAACATGCAGGAAGGCATCACTGAGATAAATTTAACTTGCTATTATTTCATTTAAACTTCGTTTCCTTTACAGACCATCTCTAAAATGATGAGTAGGGTTAAATTAACACTTAAGATTTTTAAATCCAAGCTAAGTACATACCACTTCCCACATTAAATAGCCTAAACTAAGGTTCACTGAAGTTCCCGAGACCAAAGACAACATCTACCTACACTACTGGGTAACTATTTAGAAGATGATCATACAAGGGCAGTTGTGCCATGGCAGTGACACCCTATAATTTGCATGACTTTATTATTTCATTCCCACCTGGCAGGTAGAGCAGTGGCCTATGTCGATACTTTCACATTTTGTGCCAAAGAGTGGCACGCCCCAGTGAGCAATGATGCAGCTTCACCAAAGGCAAAAAGTGCCAAGATTCTTCATCTCTCTTTTTATCATTCACAATGTGCCTCTATTGATGACAAATTATAATCAGCACCTATGTTACAGAGAGAATACCTACTAAGTCCGAGATACTATGCTCAAAATAATGTCTGCAAAGGGGCCGGCCCGGTGGCGCACTGGAGAGTGCGCAGCTTGGGAGTGTGGCAGCGCTCCCACCGAGGGTTCAGATCCCATGTGGAGACCGGTTCCCGCTCACTGGCTGAGAGTGGTGCAGGCGCAACACTGAGGGTTGCGATCCCGTTGCCGGTCCCCGGTACGGGCGCGACACTGGGGGTTGCGATTCCGTTACCGGTCAGTAAAAAAGACAAAAAGGAATAAAATAAAAAAAATTTTAAAAAATGTCTGCAAAGTACTTAACTCTCAGAAGACCCAGCAAAATTATTCCATGCAGAGAGCCAGCACTGAGGGCTCAAACACTCCATGCCTGGTGTGCTGTAGCCAGTGAATTATTCTATCTGAATTTACAAGGGCTTTGAAAAGCAACTCATAAGCGTTGCAAGGGATAGCCATCATTTCAGGAGATGATGTAACGGCTCCTTTTCAGGCTGTGTGCCTCAGCGGGACCCTTTATCCTGATTAAAACTAACCTGTCCTCTCTCCACTTCCCTAAGGGTTCTATCCTGGGTTAAATGAAAGTGACTGATAATACTTTAATTGGAAAAATTAATTCAAGCCGATATCTTAACTCGGTAAAAAACACGCATCTTAAGAAGCTTCTAATGGCACTGATGCTGATTTGGATCTTCTGGTGCAGATACAGGCAAGACTGCAACACTTCATTAAGTCAAAAGAGGCTTGAGTGATACTGTTCAAGACAATATTTGAAACTGGCAGCAGTAATACAGATGGCAGCTGAATCAGGCATTTTAAAGTTGTAAAGCTTAATAATACTGTGGATTTCATAACAGGCTAGTCCAGGTATAAATTAGTAGCCTGTGTAAGGATATTTAGGCCAGGAAAACCAGTTTTTAAAGACACTCATAGCAAGAAATAAAAGGGAAAGAATTAGAAAGAGGACAAGGTAACTCTGGAAGAGCCTGCACTTAAATTTCAGGCAGCAATTTAAAAACCTGTTTTCGGATTATAATCATCAAAACTATCTTCCCCGTTTCTCTTCAAAGAAGGGAACCAAAATATATACTAAACTGCCTGTCTGTAGGGAAATGAGGGCTAAATTCATGCTGTTACTTCTAAAACAAAATCATTCCAAAACAAACTGTTACTATAGTAAGTATTATTGATTAGTGAAAAGTAAAATTTCAGGAATGACCTTCCTTCTAACCTTATAGCCAAAAAGTCCATTTGTGAACTGTATTAGTTCAAGTTCTCCAAGAAAGCAGATAAGAGAACGTGACTGGATGGCCAAGAGATTCACTGGCAGAAATTGATGCAGGGGAGAATTGGGAGGGAAGTGGGAGGCTGGGACAGCCCTCAAACCACCATGTAGGAGAGGGGAAGGGGGGGAGGTAGGGAGGAGGTTGAGTGGGAAAAGTCAGACTACAGTGCCTTTTGAAGAAAGTTTTGACCAGGGTGAGCAGCCTCTAGCCAAAGTCACTCATCAGAGGAAGCCCTCCTCTTGCAGGAGCAGGCTGGGCTTACTATCCCTGCGGTGCTCAGCTACGAGCTGGGAGCAGTCCCTGGGAAGTGTGGCAACAGCAAGAAGGTGGTGACGGATCTGGAGCACAGAGATCTCAGAGGCCCACTTTCATGGCTGCCATATAAACCAAACACTTGTAAACCATTTCACTGATAACATGATGGAGTGGTATGGTATATAAGTCTTTAAATATCATAAACTAAAAATTCCAAAAAAGCAAAACGTTTAAAGAAATTTATATAATACATGTAATAGGTATGATCTAGCCTTGTAAATGAATGTCCCAGCCTACAATTATTATTAATAAGTTGTCTTCTTTAAGAATGAGAAAACAAAATCAGCATTTTTCATTGGACTACAGAGAAACACATATTTGTAGATATTCAACTATACAGATACATTTTATTAAAAATGCACAAGATGGTGTGTAAATATTTATAATAACCAGCAGTAATCTTCATACCTACCAACAACTTATGTTCTACTAAGATGAAAAGGGACTTAAGAGAATAAGTGAGTCAGGTCTACTTTAACCCAAGACTTTTCTTGTAACTTCAGAAGACAGTATGTTTTCTTTCTACTTAAAAAAAAATGCCAAGAAACTTTATTTCTATTCCTAACAATCATTTCTAAAGGTTCTTAAGTACTATAAGAAAGTAATAGGCAAAAAATCCAAAATGACCTGCTAGTTTCCGACTCTTGATGATTAAACAGCTTAAAACTGAGGGGGATAAAAGATATACTCAAAGAGTACACCAAAGACTACACTGAAACAATAACCATGTAGTAGCCGTTTTATTTTCTTATTTCCGACTCTTGATGATTAAACAGCTTAAAACTGAGGGGGATAAAAGATATACTCAAAGAGTGCACCAAAGACTACACTGAAACAATAACCATGTAGTAGCTGTTTTATTTTCTTACTATAGGAAATTTTATTTTTCTGCCCCTGATGTTGTTGATTCTATCTGTAATGATATCAGACGCTGAATTAAAAGCCAGGATAATTTACACTGCTATCTCTAGTTTCAAAAGGTTGGTATAAGGAATCAGAAATATGACCTTTTACTCAAGGGACTTTGGTGTGGGTAAGGAGTGTTGAGGGGGAAGGTCACTGATTCTTTGACCACTCAAAACATTAACAAAGCCCTCAATGTGATTCTTTCGATCACAGATGACATCTTTAAACTCACCAACATAACAAGAGTTCAGCCTGTCAGGGGGCCTAGTGGCTGTAGGGCATGCGTGCCACCCACTGAAGTGACGTCTTCCCACTTCTCCTACAGATAACGAGCTGCATGGACAAGGCGGTCACACTCCAAGTAACACGAGTGATGGAACGGGAAAGAACGCCACCCTTAACAACGAATTTGACACTATCGTCTTGCCTGTGCTTTACTTCATTATCTTTGTGGCAAGCATCTTGCTGAATGGTCTAGCAGTGTGGATCTTCTTCCATATCAGGAATAAAACCAGCTTCATATTTTATCTGAAAAACATAGTGGTGGCTGACCTCATAATGACAATGACATTTCCATTTCGAATAGTCCATGATGCAGGATTTGGACCTTGGTACTTCAACTTTATCCTCTGCAGATACACTTCCGTTCTTTTTTATGCAAACATGTATACTTCCATCGTGTTTCTCGGGCTGATAAGCATTGATCGCTATCTGAAGGTGGTGAAGCCATTTGGGGACTCTCGCATGTACAGCATAACCTTTACGAAGGTTTTATCTGTTTGTGTTTGGGTGATCATGACTGTTCTGTCTTTGCCAAACATCATCCTAACAAATGGCCAACCAACTAAGGAAAATATCCAAGACTGCATGAAGCTTAAAAGTCCCTTGGGAATCAAATGGCATGAGGCAGTCATCTACATTAACAGCTGCCTGTTTGTGGCTGTGCTGGTGATTCTGATTGGGTGTTACATAGCCATATCCAGGTACATCCACAAATCCAGCAGGCAATTCATAAGTCAGTCAAGCCGAAAGCGAAAACACAACCAGAGCATCAGGGTGGTTGTGGCTGTGTTTTTTACCTGCTTTCTACCATATCACTTGTGCAGAATTCCTTTTACTTTTAGTCACTTAGACAGGCTTTTAGATCAATCTGCACACAAAATCCTGTACTACTGCAAAGAAATGACACTTTTCTTGTCTGCATGCAATGTATGCCTGGATCCAATAATTTACTTTTTCATGTGTAGGTCATTTTCAAGAAGGCTGTTCAAGAAATCAAATATCAGAACCAGGAGCGAAAGCATCAGATCACTGCAAAGTGTCAGAAGATCCGAAGTCCGCATATATTATGATTATACTGACGTGTAGAGATTAGAGGCCACTAAGCCTTCTCTTGTTTGTAAGCATCAATATGTACAAAGTGTAAATAAATATTTCTTTTCATTATCCTTGCTTGAGCCCATCAAAATACAGATTTAAAAAAGATAAACTGGTATGAAATTGGGGCATAATTTGAAATGAAGAAAAGCATTAAGGCATAGCAGAAAGTGAGATAAACAAGACATAAGCAGCAGTGGGGTTCACGCTCAAAGTTTAAGGAGCAGACTGAAGGGGCAGAAAGAGCCACGGCCACATCGATGCATTGTCGCTGTCCTCCAGGAGATGCTGCTCTGAAGCCGCTTTTTCAGAAAACAGAAAGTATGGAGAAGAGAATTGTTTAGCCTTGACGTTCAGGATTTGACAAGAAAACGCTATTTTCAACACAGCTCATTTAATGTGGATATAACTGAGCAAATATTGATTACTAAGTCTTCTGTCATTCCATCTATGAATTATCTAAGACCTTTGGCCATCACCACCTTGCTGGGTTTATCAATGTCTCATGCACATAAGAAAAACTTGTCTGTGTGGGGTTGGGCAGGGAAGAGGGAGGAGAGGTTCAGCTGTATTTTTCTAAACAAACATTGAAAAGAATGAATTCAACTAACTGATTATAAATAGGCTACTTCAGAGGGGGAAAAATGTGATTGAATATTAAAGTAGATTTGAGACATATACTCTGAAATTACATTTGCCATTATTATATACACCTATGATGTATTTAAATCCTTATGTGCTAAGGGTAGAGAAGAAATATGGATGCCTAGTTAATAATCGAGTAAACTTAGTTCAAACAGCCATTTAACAGTTCCTCTATTTTAGAAAAACTATTAGTAAAATAGTCTTCCCTTTAAACTATACTCCAACTTTAATAGGATATCATTAATTTAAAAATATAACCATAAGTTGAAGGACTGAGTTCAATAAGTCAAATCAAAAAGTACAACAGTAACCTTTTAAATCTTAAGAGTTATCTCCTTCAGTGTAAACCTTTGAGCCTCCTTCTTTGTCACAGCCATCAGCTGTGTGAGCATTAAGTGCCTTATTTGTTTCTGACACTGTCCCATAAGGTTGGAGAAGCACTGACAGAGGAGGAGTTAAGGCATGTTTGCTGACTGTGGTTAACAGAGACAAAACACACACATGTATCACACAATGCAATACTCCTTCTAGATTCTTGTGAAACTCTGCAAAACTCTAAGCTAAAATGAGCAAAAATGAGGGCGGAAGACTAACTTAGCCCAATAACAACTACCATTGTCAGGTACAGCAATAGGACTCAGGGACTACAAAGTGTCTAGTGAGCTAGGTATGGCAGAGGGATTGGTGACAAAAGGGTTAAAAGAATTATTTGAGGACTTCTATCAAAATGTCCATCTCTCCATCAAGATTCCAATTCCATAAATGCAATGGCACTCAAGTACACAAATGTATATACACCTCACTTGGTCATTTATACACTAGCTAGATTAAGATAGCCATTTTTAGATCAGCTAATGAGAAAAGGCAGTTTGAAAGGCTAATTCCTTTCTCTGCCTTCCCCAGAATGCCCAGGATAAGTTAACAGCTACCTACATTTAAAAGAGAGAGAGAGAGAGAGAGAGAGAGCGCAATATCGCAGCTGGGAAAATACCTCCAATACAACATGTCCTATCCTTGCTATCCTGTTTCTATCCAACATAGCTCCCAGTCAAAAACAACAAAAGTGGTATTACCACTTCAAGGTTTATATAAGCTGTTAAATGTATGGCTATTTTAGAACCAAAAATGAGAAACTAATCTCTTCCGTAGCATCAACTGGCTTCATTCAGAACTCTGGAGTTTACCAAATACTTCTCTACCCCAGACCCCACTTAATCCTTTGATTCAGTCCTTAATTCTAAGAGGTCTTGAAACTATTTTAAATCCCATTTTAATGTTTCTAAAATTGGATTGCTGTTTAGTTATTGGGCACATTTAATGTGATAGTGGTTTTATTTGCCTGACATTATTAAATCAATGGGACATCTTAAAACATGGGCTTAGTTAAAAAAATAGAGAACATTATTATCCCCATTTTTTAAAAAGTCTTGTGAAACCATCAAAATCACACTGCTCATATTTTATACCAATTCCCACACTGGTCACAAAAATTATTTATCCAGGCCAACCAAGACTGAATCATTTACATGAGTAAAATAACATCAATAGAAATAATATAAATACAGTGCTAGAAATTAACAGATAATACTCCATTAATATTGAAGAAAATAAGAATTCTATTTGCTTTTTAAAATTAACTGATAATTTGGAAATAATCTGAAATCTAAAATTTCCTACTTAGAGCTTTTGGATTACATTCAATATTTCAGGATCCTCTCAGGCAGCAATAAGTAGCATATTTATTATTCCTTTCATGCAGAAGAGAAACACATTCTGAGAATTCTACCTCCAAACAAAAAATTTTTTCTATTCCTCATAGAATTGATGTTCAAAGAAAATGATCTCGTAGAAAATCTTTCAATGCATGTATTACTGATTCTGTTTTATTCATTAAACCACTTCATAAATACTGTATTCTCATTTCCAAACAGTATGCCAGTATTTTGTTTCTCAAATAAATCTCCAAGGTAATGGTGTCTAGAAAAATAAGTAACGCATGTGCACACAGAGTACAGCTTAAACATTAAGAATTTTTATGACTGCCATGGGGAAATGTGATATACTAGGAAAAACAAAGTTAAAAAAAATCAAGGCCAAAATGAAGTTTGGGGATCACTTGCATCCTGTAAATAGAGATTTCTCCTAGATTAAACACTTAGGAAAAACAAAGTTAAAAAAAATCAAGGCCAAAATGAAGTTTGGGGATCACTTGCATCCTATAAATAGAGATTTCTCCTAGATTAAACACTACAAGAAACCAACTAACAAAACAATAAATACTTACTAGGCACGTACTATGTAAAATGACATTGTGCTCAGCCTGATACATGAAACAATCTTTGGCTATCTCTAAGTGACTTCTAAAAGTAAGTACTTCTTAGATGAAACATTTTCAGATTTCAACATAACAAAAGCATCTGGTTGACGCAGAATTTGGCACTCTCCCTAGCCCTACAGCACCATCTAGTGGTAAAACTCAAACAGGTGAAGAAAACAACTTATGTCCCATTTTACAGCATATAATTGCAGAGTAACGTGGACTGGCCCTTTGCTAGTGTTCCTGTAGTAATCATTAATGCTAATGGATACAAATGTGCCTAGAGAAATATAAGATGAAAATGTTTGAAAAGAATAATTAACACCTATAAGAAGTTATTTTACAGATGTGAAAAAAACCCAAAAACTAAAAAGACTGCAATAACAGATTTCATGGGAAAATACTACAAATATTGACTGCTCTTTCCAAATTAACAACATTCACTCATGGATTCAAAAGTACACAAAACTATCATTAGAGTTGAAAAGGGAAGAGTAAAATTGTCAGTGTTAAATAAAATTTTCCATCAACTGATCAAGAAAGTTGTGGCATTCAAATGGCAACTTTCATTTTGAATACTATTAAATTCTTCTTATAAATCACAATGATAAAAAATCATTTAAAATGATAAAAATGGTAAAATGTGGCTCTAAGACCACACACACCTTTTTTTTCCTCATTTAGAAACTTAAGATATGGAACTAAATTGGAAATTCCTTTTATTTAAAACATTCTTACTAAAAATAAACTTACCAATTTCTCTTTGAATTATGCCCAAGAATATCCAGTGGTCACAGTCTGGGCAGCCTCCACAGCAACTCTCAGAATTGAGCCACATATCTGATCAAACCAGCATCACTAATGAACAAGGGTCTACAAATAGTCCCAAATTTCCCAGAGCCTCCAAGTCTAAGTGTGAGTTTAAATGATATATATACGAGGGTACTTCAAAAAGTTCATGAAAAGACTCATATTATCTCTTAATTCTATTTTTCCACAAACTTTTTTGAAGTATCCTCGTAAAAGACTTTCCAACAACACTCTAGAAACATTTGCATGTATATATATATACACACACACACACACACACACACACACACACACACACACATACACACACATATGCAGACAAATATGCAACATGTATAAACTAGGGCTAATGGGTTTAGTATAAAGAGTGTGACTCGGTCCTTTAACCTATGATAGTTTTTAAATAGTATTTAATGTCTCCTTGGTTGCAATCGTCATATTGGCTCAGTAAATCCTTGCTGTATGTATTTGGCCTAAGTTTCTTATTAGGTCAACAATGTTAAAAACTCTGTTGCTGTCAGTTATAAATGTCTAAGGAAATGAACAACACAGTAAAATTAATATTTTTGTACACTGTAATTTAAAACATTAGCAACACTGGGAATTAAAGAGTTTGACGTCTTCATGAAAAACTCATCAAGAGGCATTTGGACAGTGCTTGCCTTCTTAAGTCTATACCTTATGACATGGAGCAAGCACCTTTTCTATGTTTTAACAACTTGTCATGCTCCCTTCTAAGTTTGGATCAGCTTCCAACATTTTATCATTTGTGCTTTCGATTTCGTATAGCTCCAAGTTCCTATAATGTGAATTTTCTATGTTTTAACAACTTGTCATGCTCCCTTCTAAGTTTGGATCAGCTTCCAACATTTTATCCTTTGTGCTTTCGATGTCATGAAATCTCAAGAGTTCCTTTAATGTGAAGTTTCTTGACATCATCACTTTCTCCAGGACACTGCATCCATTCATTACAACAACTTTTCTCACTGATGTTAAGTTCGCTTTCACCAAATTCACTTGGCAGCACACACAGAGACCAAACATTCCCATGGTCTGCTATTTCTTCTGTAATTCCACTTACATTTGATTTGAATTTCACTTATTTTGTGACCACTTTTCATTTCTTTGCTGCATTTTTTTTTTTTTTTTTTTTTTTGGCCAACTCTCTTTTGATTATCTCTTTTTGTCTTGGGGTTTATCACAGGCAACACAACTACACACTTTGCTGCCTGCACGTGAACTGAACAGGCGACGTACAGTGACCCATCACTGGCAAACTTTGAAAGAAGAGATGACTGATTACTCCTGTATGTTATTTATATAATAATTTGTGAACTGGAAAGCCAGCAGTGAAGTTTGCACTGTGGTAACTAAAATTTGAACCATGCTGCTGGGAAACTAGTATTATTTAGGTCACATGTCACTTACAATGGAGATACATCCTGAGAAATGAATGCACCGTTAGGCAATTTTGTCATTGTGCACATATTACAGACTGCACTTACGTAAACCTAGATGGCACAGCCTACTACGCACCCAGGCTATATGGTATAGTCTACTGCTCCTAGGCCACAAACCTATACAGCATGTTACTGTACCAAATACTGTAGGCAACTGTAACACAATGGTAAGTATTTGTTTATCTAAACATAGCTAAACACAGAAAATGTACAGTAAAAATACAGTATTATAATCTTAAGGGACCACTGTCATATATACAGCACATGACTGCATATGTATGTCAGAACTGTGAAATCAAGGACTGCCTCTGTGTGTGTGTTTGCATGTGTGTGTGTGTAAACAACAATAAAATAAAGCAAATAAAGTAAAAATACAAAGAGATTTATAATAAAATATTAATGTAATATGCAAATACTTAGGCACTATTCGATATTTATTCACTCATTAAGTGATCATATTCTTGCCTCTGTACATATAATTATGTGAATTCAATAGCTACGAATGTTACTTGTGACCCAAATGCCATGTACATCATTGCCACTGGTGATGCAACTTTCCAAAATGAATAATTCTCGACAAGATTCCAGGTAAAATAGTTTATAGACAGTAGTTACATTCCTGGAAAAATTTGTTTTGTGTATATTAAACCAGACAAAAATAGGTTTTAAACACACAATAGACACAAATTATAGGCTCAAATACTGATAAACAGGTTTTTTACCCACAGGAAAGATAACGGGTGACTCCCAGGAGCAGCACAGGACAATTCTTCACTGTAGAGACAGCCTCAGGCTTTGCAAGGTATCAAGAATTCATGCATCAAACACAGGCACACACACACACAAAAAAAACCCTGAACTTGACAAAATACCCCCTGAGGTAGTACAGATGCTCCTTGATTTACATGGGGGTTATGTCTTGATGACACAATAAAACCATTTTAAGTTAAAAGTAAGGTAAGTTAAAAATGTATTTAATATACCTAACCTACCAAACATCATAGCTTAGCCAAGCCTACCTTAAACATGCTCGGAACACTTACATTAGCCTATACTTGGACAAAGTCACCTAACACAAAGCCAATTTTACAATAAAGTGTTGAATATCTCATGCAATTTACTGAATACTAAAAGTAAAAAACAGAATGGTTGTATGGGTACTTTTATACCATCATAAAGTTGAAAAATCGTAAACCAAACCACCCTAAGTTGGGGACCATCTATGACGACTACACTGAGAACCCTGATTCAGATTCTTGAACCATTTGTAGGCAGGGAGAACAGGACACCCATAGTTTCAAGCAGTATAGAAATCCAGGCTTCTAGATATAAATACTAAATAAATTTGAGGAGAGACAGCGTATTATAAATAAATAAATAAATAAATAAATAAATAAATAAATAAATAAATAAATAAATAAAAAGGCTATTATTGTCATTCCCACTTCTGAGTAACCATGAAAATGGCAAATAAATGAATGAATGAATGAATGAATGAATGAATGAATGAATAAATAAATAAATAAATAAAAAGGCTATTATTGTCATTCCCACTTCTGAGTAACCATGAAAATGGCAAAAAAGAAACTAATGTTTTCTGTCAAGTTTGTATACAAACTCCATTAGATGCCAGCTTTGAAGTTTAGTATGTTTTCTGCAAATGGTATTAGAAAGACGGCTCTGTGTGTGTGGGGTTGTATCTCCCATAGAAACACCTAAAGTAACAGGTTAAAAACAGATGATAATAATAATAATAAAATCTTACATAGTACTCACTAGTCACTGTCCCAATTGCTTTTTAACCTTCACAACAAACTTATAAAGTAAGTCTCCTATTATCCCATTTTACCGATAAGGAAACCAAGGCACACCAGCACATGGCTGGGAAGTAAAGTGGTGCTGGCAATTTAGGATGCTGGGGAGTCTGACTCCAAAGCCCATGCTGTAACCAGGACTGCATCACTTTCTCTCCCTACCCCATTCAAGGAGGCTCCTCACCCCTGAATGCAGTCAGTAGCACCATCATCCACCCAGGCACCTGAACTGGAAATCTGAGTCCCCTCTTCTCCTCCTCCTATGTGCCTCTCTTCCCTCATCCCCATTCACAACCCTACACCAAATCCTGACAACCCACCCCCAGAAATGGTGAACAAGCCAGGCCTCTGCCCTGCCTGGCCACGCACACAGCTTAGCTCAGCCTAGTGGGAGGCTGTATGGTCTCATGGATGAGCAAGGACTTTGGAGGGGGGCAGACCTGGATCCCACCTCTCACTGTGTGCCATGCTGAAAGAGGAAAACAAACCAGCTGCCATGATTTTAAACTGGTAACACTACTACCTGTGGCCTTAACTTTTCTGCTCCTTCCCATACTCTTTTCTAGTACTTTTAACATGGAATGGTTACTTTCTGATGAAATAAAAATAGCTAAAGTTTATCGAGCATTTGCTACATAGCAGGCACTATTCTCAGCACCAGACCTGTATTAACCCATTTAATCCCCATAACAAATTCATGAGGAAGTACTAGCATCATCCCTAGTAAGAGATGAAGTTAAGTAACTATCCCAGGGTCACTGAGTTAATAAAGGCTGCTGATGGGATCCACACTCAGGCAATCTGGCTCCAGAAGGTTGGTTTTAACCACAGCTCAACACTGACATGAAATGTATTCTTCAAGGTATTACCGATACTACCAAAAGCCTTGCTAAGTTTTTATGTTATCAAATGCTATTAACACAAATAAACTATAAACTATAAACTAACTATAAATAAGGCTGGAGTTGAAGTTAGGAAGCTTTCTCAACTAAAGCCTGAATAAACTGTTTAATAAACATATCAGATAATATTCAGTATTAAGAGAACATTAAGTTAAGCCAGTTAAACAATCAAGAATTCTGGATCATTTTCTTCCCTTTTAATTAGAATGCCATATAATTTATTGCTGAAACCTGGACACTTTTGAGAGTGAAAGTGTCACTTAGGGAGCTGGTACAGCAGGTGTAAATGGGGACAGCATGGGCAAACAAGAACATAGAGTCCTATGCACACAACACACATGAAAATACATGTCTACATTAGAATTGCATTATGTAGAAAACGAGCAGCTTAGGACAAAGAAAAAGAACTCAATGAATTCAGCTATCTCATCAATGTGAAGCCCCATTGTGAATTTTCTTTCATCCACCTAACACAAACTGTGAACCCCTGGATGCTAGATTAGCAGCTATTCAACAAAAATCTCTAATGGATGCTTCCTGAGAGTACAGATAATGGTTTTCTGAGTTAGTGCTTGTTGCTTGTGATTTTGTTTAATGCAACAAAAAAGAATGTAGCCCACCCAAACTGAATATTTTTGTTCCTGAAGGAATGCATAATCTAAATTCTAATTTATATTCTCTCTCTCCTCCAAAGCAAAACCATCACAAAATCTTTCCTCATACTATTAACTACTAGGTACAAAATTGATGCTCAGTATGATATCGAGAGATCTTCAGAGATAGAGGCTGCATTTGTCCTTCCAAGGAACAGGCCTCCCTGGAGAGGCCTACTAACAGGCTGATCAGGAGGTGAGCCACATGAGGGCACAGGTGTCTTTTAACTACATTAGCAGTGTCACATAAACACCACTTACAGGAAGTCTGTGATTCTGCTGAAAGAGGCTGATGATGCCTGAGCATTCAAGTAGAACATGGGTTCTGAATTAATCCTGTCATGATTAAGTCACACAAGTGTAACCACACATCCTCACTCAACCTACCTGTCTTAGTTCATTCCTGCTGCTATAACAAAATACCATAAACTGGGTAATTTATAAACAACAGAGATTTGTTGCTCACAATTCTTGAAGCCAGGAAGTCCAAGATCAAGGAGCCAGCAGATTCCATGTCTGGTGAGGGCTGGCTCTCTGCTTCCAAAATGGTGTCTTCTTGCTGCATCCTCACATGGTGGAAGAGCAAAATGGGGGGCTAACTCGCTCCCTCAAGCCCTTTTATAAGGTCCCTAATTCCACTCACAAGGGCTCAACCCTCATGACCTAGTCACCTCCCAAACACCCCACCGCTAATACCAACACATTAGGGATTAGACTTCAACATACGAATTTTAGAGAGACACAGACTTTCAGAGCATAGCACACCTCATGATCACTGAGAATCAGATGAGAGCTACAAGGGCAGTTGCTCCCTGAACCAGGCGTCCAAAGGCTAAATACAGAAACGCAGCCTCACCGATTCTTCATTCTGATGAAACGAACTGGTCCATACAAAACAGCAAACTATTATCTCAAGAGACATACAGCTCTTTACAACATTAATTGCCTAAAACTACAAAGAATTTCTTACTCAGGCCATCGAGAAAATTAGATTGCCAAGGCTAATCACACAACCGGAGCACCATCCGGAACTACAAACACGTGTGCTTAGCTAATGTCAGTTTGCTGACTAGAGAAGAATGCTTCTACATAATTCCAGGTGTCGCTTACTCTTTGGGTAAAACAAAACAAAACAAAACAAAAACTACATGTGAGCACCCACAGCACTTCCTTCGACTTCAGTTACACCGCAGTCATGCAGTCACGTTCCCTGTCTCACTGCCACCAACGCCTCGCCTAACCTTGCTGAGCCACGCTCCTCCCACACGTCTCCACAGCATGAACAAGTGTGCTTATCAGAGCTCTGGGAAAGTTTCTGGTAAAAACAAAGTATTCCCCTGCATTCCTAAGTCTCGTTCCAACTCAAGCTTCTCTCAGTGACTTCTTGAGGCTCATTTTCCTAACTCGTTCTATCGATTTACTAAAAAGTTGGGTAGTTAGAGCACTCAGTAAATAAACTGTCTTACAAAGCACTGTGTCATCTTTTGAGAATCATTATGAAGATCAAGGGTTCAAGACACCTTCAAAAGGAGCTCAAAAGTATGTGTATACAAGAGGTTACATGATGTAATGCCCCTGGGATATTTAAAATACTTATAGTCCTTGTTTTCAGATTAACTCTATTATCTCACTTATCTTTATCTATGGAACCAGGGCACAGAGTTGGGGGATATTCCCTGCCTCCCCACATTTTCGTAACATACATTCACTCAACAAACATTTCTGAGTGCCTACTGTAGTAGTGGGCATTGGTGATGCCAAAACCAAGAAGCCAGCAAGGACAGCCACTGTCAATGCTAGCTAGGCATGATGTAAAAACACAGGCCCTGTCAGAAGAACACTAACAACCCTGAGGTATCAGGGACACTTCCAAAGACTGTGACAGTTCAAGTAAGTCTGGAGAGCAGATGGGAGCAAAATGAAGACAGTGAGAAATGACATATTTCTAAGACCTGCGGTATAAAAGATGCCTTCTTCTGCTTCCTCAGCATCTTTCCCAAAACACATACAGAGAAGAGGAAACACCTGCAAAGAAGTTTTTTTTTTTTTTAACAATTAAGTTCTAAATTTTGACTCCTTGTTAACATAAACTGAAAATCATTCCTTCTGATTCTTAAGGATTAAGCATTTCAACTAATTGGGATTAGATATTCAACTTACGACTCTATGTTAGTGCCTATACCAAAGTGAAGTTTTGTGAACTGTCTATAAAATACATAAATCTTCCACATATTAATTCATTTTATAAGCTGCTACTTCTTTCAATCTACCAGAAGGTGGTGATATTGTACCAGACATTTGTTTCTCCATTATAATTCTCAGATAAAAGTATAATTGCCATTGAATCCCCATGCCTGTCACTCATAGAAGGTAAAAAAGAAAAGCATTATTTGACAATGCAGTGACATATCATGTTTTAATGATATAATTTCTGCCCCCCTCCTCCACCTCTCAAAATCAATTAACTGACATTCACAGGATTTAATTCTTCACATAGGAAAACACAAAAAGGCATGTCTGCACTCAATGTTTTCCTGCTGGATTACACTTTTTAAAAGCACATCATTTCACTACAAAGCTCAAAAACGTCATGGCATTCCGAATTATAAACTCTAGAGGATGACATTTAGGACCCTCCGCATCACGTAGGACCCTCCACATCACGCCCTGCCCACTATCACCGCACTCTCTAAATAAAGGAGCTATCCAGCAGAAGCATTTCAGACACGGGCTCCCTTACAAATCCTTTAGAGGGCAACTTTCAAACTCACTTCCTTTAAATATCTTGTACTTTGTGCTTTCATATAATGTTTATGTTGGGCCTTGTACTAAAATCCTCTGTATTCTTATCCCAATATACTTTTCAATGTCCAGTGGAATCTGTAGCCATGCCATCTAATACATACAAGCACACACACAATTATAAATCACTTGCCAGCAAAGTCTTTTTAAAAAAATTTTTTTTTAAATAGCTGCTGTGGTTAAAATAAACTCATTGAAAATGCTCATATTTATCTAAACGTCCATCAGTAGGAACTAATTAAATAAATTATGGAGTACTAAAGAGCTATGAAAAAGAATAAGGTCTGACTCTATAGGGCTCACATGGACAAGTCTCCAAGACAGCAAGAGGGGATGAGGCCGCGGCACTGGTGTGTGTCACTCACTGTCCAATGGAGCAACAGGGAAAAAGCTGAGATAGGGCAATAGCAATAAAGCTGTTTTTGAACTCATTTTTCAAAAAAAGATTGCAAAATACGTAATGTTAACAATCACACAGTTGAATTTGGGGGTAAGAAACAGAACAGGACATTTATAGAATCAAGATGTAAGAAAGCCAGCTTTTATGGTCAGTTGATGACAGGCTAGATGGAAGCTAAATGGAAACAATAACATATTTTGGGATTACGTATGTTCAACTCACTCTATTTGTAGTATGAATACACAAGGGATGTTTTTATATGACTAGTCTTATTACTAACAAGGCAGGGTCCTGCCTGGAAATGGTATTGGACAAAGAAAACATGTCTGTGTGTGTCTGTGAGCTCATGGGGTGGGCTGGGGGTGGCAGACACATCGGGGGTGTGTGGAAGGTTCTCAGAAATAGATTAATCAGGTCGAAATCCCTCAGTACTTTGATCTTAGGATTCCACAAAAGGACATGGACAATGATGAGGGAACACAGAACTATTGAGCATAAAACACCACAGACAAAAGGAAAACAAATATTGACTAATTTAGCTTTTTCTTTCATGGTAAGAATCCTGAAAGCAGAGACCATGCCCTGTATTATTTTATTGTAATCATTACTAGTTATTATTAGTTGTTTTATATTATGCCTGGTACCTAGTGTTGAATAAAGCTAAATTATTTGTGTTGCTAAATGCCATAATAAAATATAAAGTTTTAAAAGCACATGAAGATGTAATCAATAAACATTGTCAGGATAACACTTTTTTTTTTAACATTAATAAGATACTTATTCCCAATTCTAACAGAGAAAAATGTATGCAAGCTAATCTTTGCATATAAACATATCCACAAAATGCCTAGCATAAGCCTCATGGAAAAACAAAACAGTGGCAGGGCCAATTTTAAATCCTACATGGAAATATTTCTGAGTTGTTCACAATGTGCCCATGTTTCCATAAGCTCCACACTCTAAGACAGGTGGGGCCAGTTTTTAAAACCTGGGTGGCAGAGTGAGGTGCATAAATAGAGGAAGAAGAGGAGGAAGTAACAGCACACAGTGTAAAAGCAGATGTGTATCATTCATTGACGTCCAGTGGGAAAAAGACTGATGAGAGAAATGGGCTCAAATACAAAGCTGAAGACATCACCGTTTTTGTGTCATAAACCCCCTTTTGATCTCACTCCTTGGGTTTCATTAATGTGTGGCTGCTCTGACCCTTCTCTAGGTCTCTCTATGAATCTCTTTCTCACTAACACCCTTCTATTAGTACTCAGATCATCAAAATTTCTGTTCTCAGGGCTTATGTCTGCATGGGTGTTCAAAGCTAAGGATAACTGATAAGAAAATGATGAGAGATCCAGGCAGTAGGAGAGCACTGAACAAACAAAACAGACTATTAGGTCATCTGCCTTGAAGACAGAAATCCCTCCAAGTGTAAGGACAGGGATCCAAAACAGGGATGCTCACACCTGGCCACAATTCTGAATTACATGGACACTTGTGAAAATACAGATTCCTCGGCCAAAAATGCAATGATTCTGATTCAGTCCCTTTGAAGGAGGGTCTTAGAATCTGCATTGTAAAAGCTCCCCAGGTGATGATGGCAAATCAGGTATATAAAGAATGGCTTTAAAAGAGCCAGAGAGAACTGCTTCAGAGTCCCCAGATGAGCAGGGGACAAGGAGGACATCCAGAGGCCAAGTGGGAAGCAGCAGAAACTCCAGGCATTTCTCGCTTAAAAGTCCCCCAAATATGGGGAGAAAATACCAGACATGTCCGTGGCCCCTGTCAGTAAGGTCGTATAGCCAAACACTCTACTAAGGCACACAGTCTGTCTTGAGACATGCAATCTTAAGAACACAAGATAAACAGATAATTCACAAAGTTCTTCTTGTGAATATGAACATGTTCATCTTCCTCCATTCCAACCAAGGCAAGCACAGTCTAAACCACTTGACCATTATCACCTGTACCACTTCTGCTGGGCATCACTTTCTCTCTCCACATTTTTCATCTCAAACTAAAATTTCATGTGAGCAAACAATCAATCAGCAATTCTTAATGAGAAGATACACTTCTCCTATATTCTGACAAATACTCTCTAGGGTACCTGACTCTCAGATGCTTGATTTATTATTAATCAGTGTTCATTATTCATATCGTAAGAAAAAGCCACTAGACTGGGGAAGGAACACTAAACTCTGAATCTAAAAATTGCTCCAGAGTCCAGTCCTGCCACCTGATAGTTTGGACAACTTAGTTAAATTTTCTGAGGCTCTATTTTCTCAGCTGTAGAAACAGGAATAGCTACCCCTCAAAGGGTTGCTGTGTGTACTGGCTGTGAAAGCATCTGATAGGAAGGAAGTACTCCTCGATGGAGTGTGTGTGTATCTGTGACTTGATCCAGTCCCTGTAAATGGGCTTTCCTTTTGAGTACCTGGCTGTCCCCTCCCTACCGTCCCTGCCCTACTACCTTCCAATAAAACTGTAACACAGAGGTCACAAACTGGCTGCTCACAAGCCAAAATAGTACATAGTCAGGTTCTGTTTTAGCCCACACGGTGCAAGGACTACACAGGTTTGTAAACTACTGGATTCAGACACCAACATGTAAAATCAGAGGAGACATAATAAAAGGGCAGTAGCAGAACACAGGCTCCAGGAGCTACTTGCTCTGTCAGGCTTCAAAGCCCGGCTCTAGGAGCTGTGGGACCTGACTTAACATCTCCATGCCTCACTTTCCTCATCTACTGGGGGGGGGGGGGGGGGGGGGGGGGG
>NW_007728058.1:66375-140342 GCF_000696425.1 Galeopterus variegatus | reverse complement strand
CCCCCCCCCCCCCCCCCCCGGGGGGGGGGGGGGGGGGAAGGTGGGGAAGATGATATTAGCTCACAGGTCATTGTATGTACTCAATGAGCTGAAACATTGTTTAGAACAGTGCACTCAATCAGCACTCAAGGTTCTGATTACACGGGATCAAAGATGAGACAACAATGGACTACAACAAGCTTGAGTGACAGCCAACCCCCTGGGTGGGCCATTAGCTCCATGCTTCTCCATAATCCCTCTACTCCCAAGTGTCTTAGACAGGGTTTACCTCATTTAGATCACCTGCCATGAGGGGAACACCTGTAGGGCTATCCTTTTTTGGCCTTGGACTTTGGAACTCCTGGTATTAAGAGGAAAGCAAGCAGCTCCAGTGGAGGAAACTAAAATTGTTCCCCAGTCATACTCAATAACTGGTATGTGGAACACCCCACAGGGAAGTCAAGAAGCACAAGAGAGCAGCACTGAGACAATTAATGGGTGTTTTTGAAACTGTCAAAGTAAACACCATCTACTGCAATAAATTAGGGAAGTCTTGAGAGCTGCAGCTTAGAGACTGTTAATACCAAATCATCCATTTAATAGCAAAATGTTTATGTCTGGAGGACTCTGCAATGTGCCCTGGTAATAACCAGCTCTAAAGGCTCTCCTTACGTCTACGTGTCCTTAGTCTGTTTACCCACCAGATCTCATTGCCACTACAGCGAACAAGCCTCTCTTACGCACATTGGTGTTCTTAGCCCCTTAGTCACTAAAAGCAACAGCGAGGACTATTTGGGCCCCAAAGAGTCGGGAAAACGAGTTCCTCTGGCAGAGCCAAGCAGGGATCTTCCCTAAACCAGCTCTGGGTCCCTCAGGCCTCTGCCCAAGGATCAACAGTGACTACTAAGATTGTATGTGAGACACAAAATAAGAAAACATACTTCATGAGGAAAATAACTTGGGTATGCTTGGAGTAGTGGCTACTCCACCTCTAGCACCTACTACATAGTAAGTACATACAAAGCATCTAGAGTAGTACCTGGCATATCATGAGCACATAATAGGCACTATCATTTGTTATGACTGCGAACATGTAGGTTTGGTTCTTAAGACAAACTGAATGTTACAAGTTAGCCCAATCTGGCAATGGAACAACCTGGGTGAACACATTTGAAATGCAGGAGCCTCATAAAGAGCTTTTCAGCCACTGATCTCTTTCAGTTCTGGGTCACACACTTCAATGAGTCCCCTTTGCAGCCAACTTCTGAGTCTTTCCAAATCTAACAGCACTAACACCAAATGGGAAGGACACTGGAGCACTCTTCGTGGTATTACAAATTATAGAGCTTAAAAGGAACTACAAATATGAAGACTTTCAAATCAGTAACATACAAGCAGCACAAACTTAGTCAAATGTTAACACATGGTGAGTTTTCGTGAAGGCCTACTCATGATCTATTTGTCAGTAATGGAAAGTCAACGTGCGGAAAAAACAGCAGCGGCAACACCGCTTATCTAACAGACATGGTCACTGATGTCAAAACCTTCTTTACTCAAATACTAATTAACACATTTCCAGGTAGCTCCAATCACCACCCACCTCTGGGCATGTTACTGTGGGTGGCTGTTAGCGATTTTCTCTTAGGCTGTTTCAGACAACCATGTCTTAACCATCCGTCTCCATCTGTTAACACATGTTGAATTTGACAATGGCAAATCTAAAGAAGAAAACCTATTTTCTGTTCATTCGCCAGATGATACGGAGATGTGGGGAGAGAATAGTAGCTGATTTAAAAAAAAAAAAAAAAGGCCAGGCTGTTTTTTGCATTATTGAAGGGAAGGAACAAGCACTCTAGAGGCCAGCCTGACATCCACACATCAAAACATCTTTCTTCCTGCTTGTTTCCATTTCCCAGCCTTCAATAAGTTCTGACAAATGCAGCAGAGTGAAAATCAACCCACTCTCTTGTGGTTTCTGCCAAGTTCCTGATTTTCATCTGTTCTTACAGATTAAAAAGAAATGTTTGTGCAGCAGTGTTACTGTGGAGCCTACATGGAGACATTCTCTAAATGAGTGCGGTGACTCCCAGATGAAGGGCTACAAGCAGGTAAGGAAACAGCTTTTCCCTGAAATAACTGGAGTGTATGTGAACGGTGCACAAGAATGGAAAGGAGATTTCTGATCTGGGCAGCAACAATGCTCATAATGCTGGACCATCCCCATTCACGGTTTTCTCAGTCATACTTCTTGTTTGAGAAATATAATTGGTTGGTATGTTAATATATTTGCCCAGGCTAATTTTGGGATCTAAATCTGAAACATCATTGATGATAATTTAAAATTTCCAGTTGTGGCTGTCAAAATATATCTGTGATGAAGAGATATTAAAGAAAATGTTTAAAAGGTATTCATCCAGGACAAACATTTCAACAGCTTGTAAATGTGTATCAAAATTGCTTCTCAAAACTACAAACTCAATTATTACGATATTACTTATGAGTCAATGTGAATATGTTTTTGTCTGCAATTCCATGTGTATAAAGTTGTACAGTCATACCTATTCGTACATATAGTCATATAGACAAAAGCTTTTATCTTTGTCATTGTTGGGATAAGTTAACCCTACTAACACCTAATAAAATATTTGCCTTTAAAAAGAATTATAGGTCACAAAAATATCTATCCTATGCAGAGCAAAAAATTTGAGTTCATATGCTAGTTATTTATGGTCTATCACTAATAAGCTAAATTATTTAAAATACTTTAAACATTATAAATTTAAATTACACACAGCAGAATGAACACAAACCCACAATGCTGGCATATTCGACTGATCCCCTGCAATCCATCTAGCCTATATTTTTTAAGCAAGGACAATTAATCCTATGGGGAAAATGAAACAAAGATCACACTGGTGGAAAAAAAATTGTGGTTTGCATATTCATCTTTTTAAAACATACAGACTTGAAAATCGGTTTTAGCACTAAAAAATCTAGATATTAAGTTTAAAAATAACAACGCACTCACTATAAAATATCAAAATTTTATGATTTGTAAACAAGGAATTAATAAATTTTATACTTCAATAAAATCTATAAACACATACATACATGCATAAAAGTGTTCACACATATACAATTACACACTGTTATATATACATGAACTATATATTGCCATGTCTGTTAAAACTTAGAAAGGAAGAAATGCAGGGATGCCAAGGTACTTAAAGTGGTAAGACCCAGTAAGGGGAAGAGGGTGGGGTGTGGGGAAAAAACCGTTCTCGGCTGAGGTGTTATAGTGCCCATTTCACATTTGAGGAAGCGGGTATCAAAGCTGTAACCATCCTGAGAGCAAGGCCCCCCAGCTGACCTCACCAGGGGCCTGAAGCCTCTGAGCACACAGAGGACACCTGCAGCTCACAGGATTTCAATCAGCCCAGCCTTTTCATAGCTACACCTCGACCCTGCCTTTCCACCCTGACTCATCAATCCCCATGGCCTTCAATCCCATTCAACTAGTTTCATCTTCATACATTTTTAGGATAGTATCTAAAATTCTCTAGCTATAAAATTGTTTAATCTAGTACTATGCTAGAGACTACTTTGGGAAAAAGTTATAGTAAACACATAAGATTATAATTATCATTGAGATCTTTAAACAGAATACAACTGGAAAGGAGGAGACAGAAGTAGGAAAACCAAAACACAAATGTCTCAAAGTCAGGAGAATTGGGGGAAAAACTCTTAGAAACAGTTACTGGTTACACTAGGTAACAAGGTACTAAGAAATCACCCCTCTAAGAGGCCAGTCTGCCAAGCTCGCTAAGACACTCCCCCATTTCTTTATCTGTAAAAACCAATGCTGTAAAAGGATTATAGCAGATAATAAAATTATTTGTAAAGGCTTTAACACAGTAATATGGGAAGTATTCAGTAAATGAAAACTGACATTATTGTTTTCACTATTATTATAAAGAATAACTTCAAGGCAAATGTATATGTAATTATATATGAGAACATTGGAAAACACAATTCAGACATTTCAATACTTTTGTAGTTCAAAACAGATAAGATATAAAACTATTTAGCTACAATAGCGTTTTCCAAACTTTAGCTCACATCAGAATCACCTGAAGGGCTTGTTAAAAAACATGCCCCCAGGGGCCCTAGTCCCCAGAGTTTCTGATTTAGTAAATCTGGGCTGGACTTAAGAATCTGCATTTCTAACAAATTCCCAGGTGATGCTGATGCTGCTGATCTGAGGTCCACACTCTGAAGGCCACCTACCCACAGTGAATCCCACATTCGCATTTGCCTTACTAATGAAACTGTCTACAACTTCCTCATTCAGCTAAGCTAGTCAATTACTGGGCAAAATAAGGAATGAATGCTTAAAACCCACGATAACTCATATTATCCCCACATGGTTAAGCATTACGTTATTCTTGACCAGAAAAGAGAGGGAGGAAGAGAGGAAAGATGGACCAACGTATTTCCTATTAGACCTAAGACACTTCTTAAGTCAACTGCTAAAAAGAGGAATACTGCTGCCTGGAACCATGTCCACTCTACAAAATGCCTCCAGACTGAATTTAGGTATTAGGGCTTCCCTCAGCCTAAGGTTCTATTCTGAGAACCCAGAAGCCTTCAGGTTTATTTCATTTGGCTCCAGCATTTCCTTGAAAGTTAGGTCAGTAACAGATGAATTGTTTGAGTGTCCCAGTGTGAGCAGTCTCTAGAACACCAAGACAGACCAGTCCACCAGGGAGACAGGCGAATGCCATCACAAGCTTGCTCTGCCACCTTCTTTACCGGCAGCTTCACCTGCAGAAGGCTGTCTAGTGGAGGAAGATGAACATTAAGGAGAGTTTCCTGTAACTGAAAATTAAATAATGAGCACATGAGTGCCAAGTCTGCTTAGGTACAGCAGTGGTTCTCCAAGTGTAGGCACCAATCTAGCCACATCAACATCACCAATGAAATCGTTAGACATTCAAACTCATGACCCCAGACCTACCAAATCAAGCTCTGGGGATGCGGCCCAGCACTCTGTGCTTTAACAAGCTTTCCAGGTGATTCCATTGCACACTCAATTTTGAGCTCCGTGGGGAAGAGCAACCCTAAATCCTGGGATGACTCCAGTTCTCACCTGCTTACCAGGCATAATTATAAATACTGCCCCCTTTCTATCTCAAAAGTGTTCTGGTTTGGACAATAAATTATATATGGTCACTTTTACAATCCAGATTGGATGCTACAAAAAAGTTTCATTGGTTGGATGCTATCTACTGCTATGGATTTCAAATTAGTTTCAGGTCAGCTACTGTACTCTGGTGCTAAACCAATGTCCCCACTCCCTCCCCATACACTCCCATCCCCCCAGCGCTAAAAGATGCACTGTGTCATAAAAGTCTTGGCAGCACAGCTAGAGAAACTACTTTCAGTACAGGAATCCTATGTTTAGAACAAAGTACCTACCACCAAACCATGTAAAATCTATTCTGAATTCCCAGCTTCCTGAGCAGCATGAGGGATTAAGTTTCCTCCATCAGATCTTTAAAATCCTCCTTACTAAATCTTCTGGCTCCTCTACAGGGAGTTTTCTCTTTCTGACTAGTACCACAGAAAAGCATAAGCCTAGTAAGTAATTAATTAATCTTATTTCTATAGTAATCACTTGGCTATATGAATTCACAGAAAACCCAAGTTTGCCACAAAGCTTCTTAATCCATCTGTTCTTTTGAAGTCAAAATAAAATATTGGTCACATGCTCTGGGATCTGATCAATTTTAGATCCCTTTTAAGTCTTTGTCTTTACTAGGCCTAAATTAAATTGCTGGCTTTTTGTTCTTCACTTAAGTCTCCCATCTGCTATTTTTGAAAAGCATCAAAGGCCTTAGGTACCATGTTCTGACCCTTCATCTGTCAGATAAGAAAACAGCCAGAGAGGGGTGATGGCTTCTACCCAATTATGGAACATCTGCTGTTGAAGTTAAGCTATCAAAGAATAAAGAAAAAGATCAGCTATTTGGCTTTTGAGGACTGACCCAAAGGAGACTGTACACTTTGGTGTGGTCACCTGGAAAAACAAGCTGGTCCTCAGGCTTCCAGGATCTCACACACTTATTTTCATCACTTATTTACATCACTCCGAGCCACTGGACTCTAGAAATGATTTATACCAAGCAGACTGGAAATGTACCAACTTTTACAGTGGGAGAGACACCTGGCTGGAAAGGACACGCCTTTTGTTTAGGAGATCTTCACAGCGAGTCCTACCCCCAGTTCAAAGATTGGTAGGTGAGCTTACCAAACAAACATTTCTATCCTGCTTCAAAATATGAATGAAATCCCCTTCTCACTCTAGGGATATTTCAGTCATTTATTCATTAAACACTGAATCCTTACTATGCAGCTGCCACAATTCTAGATGCTAGGGATTCTCTGCACAGTGCAGTCTCTGGCCTTTTGGAGCCTACATTCTAATAGGCACATTAACAAACCTTACATCATAACCCTTTCTTCCCTAGGAATTAATACTTAGTCAGTCATAACAACAATCTTTAAGCATATTATGTAACTTATTAGATTACACTTTTATTTTCTTTATAGAGATTTGGAGGGGATTCTAATCTCATGAGAAGTCAATCTACATTTACTGACTTGATCCAAATCCCTAACCTAACCCTACTAGGAGCTGACAGCCCTGCATGTATTGATGACAAAAACAGAATATGAAAAACAAAGCTTAGTTAAGTGTCCAAGGAGTTGCTGGCCCTTTGTGTTGACTGTTCTCTCTCTCCTGGTCCCTGAAACTGCCCTCCTCTGTTTCTGCACAAGGATCTCACTACTGCCTCCTTCCCCACTATAAATATCTCTGCAAGCACCATCCTTATAGAAGTGAAAAAAGGAAGAGAAAAGGTATGTTCTGAGATGAAATGAAAACCTAAGACCAGCTGTCCCTGTTATCACTGAGTCTATGAAGAGTTTGAATACAGCAGTGGTCCTCACAATTGGTGCCACTGAGGCAGGTTGGTTAACCAAAAACGCAGGTTAAGTAAGAGTCATTTTTAGTAAAGGATATATATCTCCTTTAAATACATTATTTTAACTTAAAATACACAGTGCACATTTATTGCCTATCTTTTGGTGGTGTAGCAAGGCCTTTTTTCTAAGTATGGGTTGGCTGATTAGAGTTCTGTACCAGTCAAGTCTAGTTTTTCAGTTTATTCAAGAAGTGTTAGAATTTTTAAATACTTGAGAATCCATATGAGTAAAATAAACCCAGACCCAGACCTAGACTTTAAAGTCCCTGAAAAAAACGCACTCTGTCTTAACTTAGTAACACAGTGAAGTATCTCTAAGAATATTTTATGGATGGATGGATGAAAATAAGGAGGGTCTTAAACAAACTAAATATGCCTTGGAAACAAGTCTGCATTACCAGTTTTTTGTTGTTGTTGTTGTTCTGTTTGACGGCTGGCGGCATGGAAATCCCATGACCTCGGTGTTACAAGGCTGCAATCTAACCAACTGAGCTAACCAGCCATCCCTTCCATTACCAGTTTTTATCTAAATCCACTCCTACCCCACTTAAGAAGAGGTGCACGCCCTGCTCTCACTAAGGGAGACAACTGGTCCTTATGTATACAAAGCCACACAGCACAGCATAATAATAGAAAGCATGCATTGTGGAATCAGACTCTATGGTTCCAAATCTTGACTCCACCACTTACTCTGATACAATCTTTATAAAGTTACTTATTGACTCTATGCCTCATTTCCTCACTGAATTACCACAGGGATTAAATTAGTTAATATACATAAGTTGCCCAGAACAGTGACTGGCATGACCTAAGAATGCAACAGTGCTGATTGCTGTCAGTGCCATCGTCCTTTTTCCTCAGTGCAGTGGTCTGATGACTACAAGAACAATGGAAGCCAAAGAGACATATTCAAATTCCAGCTTGTCCCTTATCCTCTGACTGCTCACTTTACTCATCTGTAAAAACAGAATAAAAATACCTGCCTAGAAGAATTATCAAGAATCATCAAGTCTGATACATAGTTAACGGTCAAAAAATTACAGGCATTAACACACATGAAAAAATCTACAGCATATACTTAATGCGGCAAATCCATGCTCCAACAGATGTCTCCTCCTGCTTGTCTATCAAACCTCTAACTGAAAAGCTTAATCAACCAGCATTTGATTGTGGACCCGGCATTTTACTTGGGGCAGTGGAGGGCAAACTACTTTCCCCAAGAAAGCACTTTCTGAGAAGAAACACACTTAAAATATAAGATACAATCTGGAAAAAATTAATTGCTACACTGTGACGTTAAAATAGGAGCTCAGAAAAAGGGGAAAGCACTTTGTGATGACGTATTTCGAAGATGCAGGAAGCAGAATTAAGCTGAGTCTTGATAGAAGAAAATGATACATATATGAGTCTATGGGAAATGATAAACTGATATACGGTCTATAGAAGTTATACACCGAGTAGGGAAACAACTTCGATTAACATGTTTACTGACCAAGAACATGTAGTCTTATTTTTATCTTGACCTCTTGACCTGACAGGCTTGATCCTACTTGGAATATTTTCCCTCCAATCCCCGACAACATTTCTGTCTTTGCACCTTCAGAACGCAACACAAACCATCTCTTTCCCAGAAAGCCTTTTCTGTTTAACCTGCCTCTCTCTGAGAGCTCATGCGGTACACACTCCCTGCTGTCTCTGCCGTCCTTCTAGCATCCTACACCATTTACACCTGAGTCACAATCTGCGCCATGTCTGCTTCAAGGGCAAGTTTCCTGCCCTTGACTTTTTCCCCACTTAATTTAAGTTAGGGTATAAACTACATACAATAAAATAGAAACTAGATTTTAAAAGGACATTACAATGAGGTTTGACATCATGTAATCACCACCCCAATTAAGATAAATATTTCCATCACAAAAATTCCCCTGTGCTCCCTTCCACTCACAGGCGTCTTATTCCAAATTTCTATCACTTAGAGCTCAGTTTTATCAGTAACAGAACTGCATTTAAATGGAATTACACAGTATGCATTTGTTTGTATTCTTTCACTCAACACAGTGTCATGAGATTTATCTATATTGTTGGCCTGTATCACCACTCTCAGGCACTGAGTGATGCTCTGTTCTACGAGGACACTACAGTTTGTTTACCCATTTTAATGCACTGAAGAGCACTTGCGTTGTTCCCAGTTTGGGGCTATTATAAATAAAGTTGCTCTGAACATTCTAGTAAGAGTCTTCTAATGTACATAAGCTTTCATTTCTCTTGGGCAAACACCGAACAGTTAAACACTAGGTCACAAGGTAGTTGTTTAACTTGATAAGAAGTTACCAAACTATTTTCTAAAGTAGATTTACTATTTTGCAGTCTAACCCAAAATATAGTAAAGTATCACATATTCCATTTTCTTGTTGAATCTTAATATTGTCAGGTTTATTTATTTATTTTATTCTAATGGTGTGAAGTACTATTTTATTGTCATTTTAATGTACATCTCCCTGTTGACTAATGATGCTGAGTATCTTTTCATGTGTCTCTCAAACATCTTCTTTTGTGAACTGTTTCTTCAGGTCCTTTCACCATTTTTAAAAAACTGATTGTCTTTTTATTATTGTTCGAGAACTCTGTGATGAAAGTTTGTTAAGTAGTCTGAGTTATTTAACAGAAATATGTATTGTGAATATTTCCTCCCAATCTATGCCTGGCCTTCATTTTCTCAATGGTATCTAATGAAAACTGGAAATTTTAAATTTTGATAAGGTGTAATTTACCTTCTTTTATGGTTAGTACATTTTGTGTCCTAAGAAATCACCCACCTACCCAAGGTTGGGAAGATATTTTCCTCTATAAGCTTTGCAGTTTTAGTTTTACATTTAAGTGTATGACGCATCTTGAATTACTTCTTTGAAAAACCTCCATTTCATCTGGTAACAGCTCTCTGCAAAGAACAAGTACTTTATAAACACTGCTGACTCATTTATAAATGCCCCATAGTTTAGGAGAAAAGTACTTTTAAAGCCTGTTGAAGGCTCAGCCTCAGTAACACGATAGAAAGCCTACGAACAGGAATGAAGTCATGAATTGGAACCAATGGAACATCCTGGAAGAATCCATTTAGAACTGATGTTATGGCCCTGCCCTAGTACAAGTCTTTGACTAGGGCAGGAACAATCCAAAGTTTCTATTTCTGTACATACGACAGTTTAACCCAGCACAGGAAAAAGAACAATTTGCTCACAATATTTTCTTCTTTGAATATTTATTAGAACAATTACCATGTCATTAGTGTAGACTGAATTCTCTATAATGAATTAAGCTCCATAAAACAGTCAATGATTCACAGTAGCTCTGTTGAAAACTGATTTTAAAATGAGTAACAAATGTTTAAAAATATTACTCTCAAGGGACATAGTTTCTATAGCCTAAAACATTGACAGTACTTTATAAGATTTAAATGACTTTAAAAAAATGTTTTACTAAAATTTGTTCTTGAAAAACATGTCAACTCAAAACATAAAGAGAATTATTCCTGCTATTCGGATAAAGACTACTTACCCAGTGAATTCTAAAATAGAGCATTTCAAGCTATTTCCTTCAGATCTTACTAAGAAAGCATAAGACTGAAAAGAGTAAAAACTCTTTTCCATTTTATTGCGGTTTAGAGAAACTAATGAATTAACTAGGATAACAGAGCATTTCATAAGTACGTAACAATGCAGTTGATGAAATAATCTTCATACTAAGAAAAAAAGACTATTCTGAAGAGCTATGTTTTGACAGCTGCTTCCTTGATATTATAAACGAAAACATACTCCTTGTTTTACAAGGTTTATTTCTTTTGCTTTCCATTAGTGCTTAAGTTTCTGTACTACAATTGGGAAACTGCTGGAGAAGAACTATTTATATCTAAACAAGGACGTAGGCACTCATTTGTAGCTTGCATGTGCTCTGTTTTTGACAACTACCCAGATTCACAAGCTAACTTTTTAAAAGATAATCAACAACAATTGCTTCAAATTTAGAGTGAAAAGAGAAAGTACCACACAAACCTGGTATTGTTTCTTTCTGAAGACAAAAGGAGGGTTTGTGTCTTGCTACTTGAATCTGGTTAAATCATGTACTTAAATTCCTCTTCTCATTTCAATTATCACCATTTCCTTAATAGCACACAATTATTTTTATGCCTTTCTAAATGTACAGTGTATAATTCTTTCCACAGCCAAAGGTCAAAAAGAATAAAGGAGGCAAAAATCTTCCTGTAAGGAATATCATCTTAAGCCATATATTCCATGAAGTGTTTTAGTTAATGGTTCTAATAACAGTCAAAATAAACCTTTCATTTCAAGACTGTAAAAAACTCTAGCATGAAAGAAAATATACTCTAGAATGAGCTGCCCGGACAATATCAAATTAGAAAATGTTCTCTCGCACTTTACAGCATAGATATAATTCTTCACCAACAAGAGCTGTAAAGTAAATCCAAACTTCCCATAAAATACATTTTAAATCGCACTGAAAGCATCCTATGAGAGACTAGATTAACTTCAACTGATGAGGGTGGTTTATAAAAGTTACAGAGTCCTGTGATATCTGGGGACATGAAAGCATACCACTTTCTTCTTTAGAGAGAGTAGTTTTCCCTTCATGGAATGTCTACAGTGCTTTTTTGTCCTGACCCTCAGTTTTCTCCTTACCAGGCAGCCAACTGCCCATGCACACATGCTTTATTTTTCCCAAAGCTTTTCTCCTATGGCTGGATTTCCTTTCCTCTAATTTGTTCATATCAATTGCTCATGCACCCCTTCATTTATATAAACTCTTCAAGGTGCTAGAATAGAAAAAAATATTCAAGGTGAATAACACAGCACCCTTTACCTCATATGGCTAACACTAATGTAGAAGTCAGAAATACAACCAGAAAAAAAAGGACTGGCACTTTTATACAAGTGCCTTTGTAAAAATATAATTTTAATAATGTCTATAATCTAGACAACCTGAGCTTAATAATATTAAGTTCACTCACTCAAAAACAAACTGCTTTCTATCTGGGTAGTACTGTAAATATGAAATTAAAAATTTCTTATGTTTGGGATTTCCAGATATATTCAGGGATAGGGTTCAAATATTCCACAAATTTGTTCACATTTTGGTAAGTTCATGTTCTCATTTTAATAGCACTTTGAATGTCTCAGAAATTGAGGTCATGAAGAAAAATACAATTATTTAACAGACCTCAGATGCGCTCTCCCAAAACTCATAGTGCCAGGAGCAGCTATTAGCATAAAGTTTCCATAGCAATGTTGTGCCACACACAGAAGCACTAAGGAGAAAGAAGAAACTCGAAGAGGGGGGAATACACATACGATGGCACCAAGGCCAAGGGCACCTGTGTACACTGCCAAGTAGAACCTAAACCAGCAGCCCAGGAACTCTTGCAAATAAGTTCAAGGCACACGCGACAATCAAACACCTCCTTGAATCAGAGCCAGTCAGACTCACCCAGAGTATGCTGCCCTGGCCTGTGCCTGCCACCTCCACTTATCAGGGCCACAGAACTTATTCCAGGCCTTTCCATGATTCCCTGATAAGGGCAGAGACACCTTCTAATTCAGAGGTGTTCCGACTATTTAATTGTCATGAGAAACTTTTATCCAAACAAAATCTTAACAATACATAAAACAGATGAAAACAGAAATGCTCTTGGTGAGGCTGAGCCGGATTTCCATACGTGTCCCCAGAACACTCCCCTGGAAAGCCCTTGAGGCTTGCCCAGAAGCCAGAGCAAGGAACGATTTGAAACCACTGCCCAGATTCCTCCTTCTGAGAGGGATGTTCATAGGATGAGCCAGCTGCATACTTCCTACTCCCCTAGGGAGGAACCCTGAATATTCTGTCAGAATTGTCATCACTGATTTGAGGGGAGTGCGGTGGGGGGGGGTTGAGGGGAATGGTATAAGCAAGAGGGCATTTGAGAAGATGAGAATGAAGACTCAAAAGTGCTTTCGTGATATGATACAAACACAAGAGAAAAAAGCAGAAGATAATGATGCTTAAAGAAATCAGTCCACCTAACTTCTGCTTTTTGAGAATTTCTCAGAAATTCCACATCTGTGCTGGGAAAAATAAACTGAAAGATGCACAGTTTTCTCTGATCTCTTTAAAAAGTTAAAAGACTCATTTTCTGTGATCAATATTCAGATTAAAGTGTCAAAATATAGCATCAGACATTATATTCCACAAGTACCTCCCCCTGCTTTATCTTTTCATTAGTTCAACAAGGATTTATTCAGTGTTTCTAGTGCACCAGGTAGTACTCCAGGTGCTGAGGACACAACAGTGAATGACACACAGTGCCCGACTTAAAGAGGTGTACAGTCCCGGGGTTAGACACACAATAAACAAATAACCAACACAGCAGAGTGAGCAGCTTTGCACTGAAGAACAATCTAGCAGGCTGGAGGCAGGACATAATGGGAAGTGCCCGATACATGGGGTGATCAGAAGAGATCACCAGGAAGAGATCAGACCAGAGACCTGTGAAACAAGGAAGACAAAGAAAGAGGAAGAGCACATGCAAAGGTTCCCAGATGGGTTTGATATCTTTGAAGAGGAGGAGCAAGAAGGCCAGTGTGGCTGCCACAGAAAAGGTGAGGCAGAGCACACAGGAGGCATGGCCAGAGAGCTGGGCAGGGCCAGCTGGTCATGGAGGGCCACGCAGGCCGTGATCAAAATCTGTATTTTATTCTAAATGGGATGAGACCCCCCCCACACACACACACCCTGGGTGGGACTGAGCAAGGGAATGGCACAACCTGATTTGTGGTGTTAGAGATCTCTTTCACAGGTGGCTGGAGAAGAAAAGAAACATTGCGGGGTAAGGGTAGAGGAAGGAAGGTCAGTTAGGGGACCCCTGCTTCCCAGCATTGACCATGACTAAGAGAAGTTTTCTAATACATAAATTAGACTGCAGTTTGTGCAGGAACAACCTCGGGGGAAAGGCATCCCACTAAATGCAAATGAAAACTCTCTATACTGGGTGATGGTTATCTTAGAGATGCGCACTTACATAGTCATATGCCAACTAAAGAGTTTAGGTTGGAATTTCTGAGAGTCAGGCCATAAGAAGTTCTCAATAAAAGCTCTTAGGCAGTTTTCTCTTCCTGACTGACAAAATACACTCCTATTGTCTTCATGGGAAGAGTTCAGTTCTTCAATGCATAGGCCAGCATGTCCAATAATACAAGTACACAGATGTTTATAATTGTGAAGAAAAAATGAAATAACCCAAATGTCCATTAATAGGAGGGTGGTTATTACATCATGACTCTTCCCCTTAATGGAATGGTGTGCAAGTATCCAAAAGATCAAGTTAGAGCTTTGTAACGGCAAGCCACCAAAAATATAGACAGATACACCGATAGATGTAGAGCTTTAAAAACTGACATGGGGCCGGCCCAGTGGCGCACTGGAGAGTGCGCCGCTTGGGAGCGCGGCAGCGCTCCCGCCGAGGGTTCAGATCCCATGTGGAGACCGATTCCCGCTCACTGGCTGAGCGCGGTATGGGCGCGACACTGAGGGTTGCGATCCCGTTACCGGTCAGTAAAAAAGACAAAAAGGAAAAAAAAAAAAAAACTGACATGGAAGAGTCTGCAAGATACACTGTTAGGTGGGTAGAGGGGGAGGCAGGAATAATAAAGGATCTCAACCTCTGTCCGCAGTTACCTGCCTTTCTCTATTTAGTAATTACTAACACCAATTGTGGGCCTGCCATGCTGCAGCACGGCACTAACTTCAATACCGCTGTATGAGTATTGAATTCTTACCACAACCCTATGGGATGCAGAGAATTATTACCATTTAACAGATGAGTTAAGATTTTACCCAGAGTCATATAGCTGATAAGTGTGGAGGTAATTGAATCCAGGAATTCCAACCCCGTAGGCCTGCACTCTTAACGTCTACATTACACTAATCCCTTAAAGATGAGTCTTTATGCTCCGAATATATTACACCGATTCTCTCTTGGATTCTTTCTTTCAAATAACAGTAAAGAAAAATATGAACCTTTCACTTAGTGCTCTGGGAAAAAATTTTTAAGGAAAACTAAATTAACGATAAAACATGAAAAGCTTGTGACAATTTGAAAAGTTTATATGACCCAAACTGACATTAAACTGAAGATCAAAGCACAAAGCAACTTTACAAACAAATGTTATTTAAAGGCTTATTAACTGATATTTCTGTCAGCCCTCGCTATGATAAATTGTGAATGCCACATTTGTTTGTTTACAAATATTCAGCACTGAGAATGTAATGTCCTGCAGTTTAAAGAGAAATAGATGCCAATCATTTTAAGGCAAGCTGGGAAAATTCCAAACAGTATGCATTCTTTTGTTAAAACATGTATCTCTGAGCCCATCCCCAGAGTTTTTGTTTCAGGAATAGGGGTCTGTGGTAGTCCCTGGGAACTCACAATTTTAACAAATTCTCAAAAAATGCTGATCTAGGTTCAGGGACTGCACTTTGAAAACCACTGGCTTAACGAATTATATGGCATTTTGGCTTTATTTTGAAGGTAAGCAACCAAGCTCCCTAAGAGAAGTAATGTAAGAAAACTAATGGCCATTAACTCTATTACATGCGAGTGAATTACCTACAGAGTGACAGCCTTCATCCCTCCCACCCTCCCCAATTCTAGGTAGGCTACCCTTGACAATCAATTTAATTCAACCCAAATATTTATCAAATTCCTTATATCCAATTAGATTAGAAACTAGCTTTTATATTAGTAAAAAACAGTGGTTGTTAGTATAACTTCACCACCAGTACCAGCTCTGCTTTTTTTCCTTCGGTCTCTCCATCATCCATACACACAAGCCGCCCCCCCAATCTCTCTCATACACAGGTATTTTCAAATGAGGGTAAAGAAGAGTGAAATGCAGTTTAAAATATTCCACCCCTCCTATTTGAGAATTAAATGTGTAAATACAACATAGCTCTGAAGATCAAGACATTCCCCCAAAAAGAATCAAAGCCAATGTCATTCAGTTGTTGAACATATTGGGATCGCCAAGCCATGCTTTTCCTGTAACACATAAAATGAAAGGGGTGGACAAGTCCGTGATCTCAAAGAACTCAGTCTAGAGAGGTGGAAATGAGAAGGCCAGCATAATGGATTTATGTGATGGCCTCAAGATAAAAATAAATGTTGACTTTGTTGTTGAGTGTCTTAGCTTTGAGTACAATTAAAGCAGGAATGGTATTCTGAATAGGGGGGAAAAAAGATTACAGTCATTTACAAGAATAAGGAGATTAATAATCTTTTAAGACTAGGTCCTAATGCCTACACACCTCAGAAAAGTGACCATCAAGAAGCAAAGCTGGTCAGCGTTTGTAAGGAAAATGAAATAAAGGGTCAGTCTCCCTCAGATGTTCAGAATCTTGCTGAGCATGACCTAGCCTGTTTAATATAAATATGTTAATAACCCAGGTGTTCCTTAGTTATTGTCCAATGTAACTGTGCATGTGCACCCAGGTGTGTTCTTTGGTTATCTGACTCACACCCAGGTGTCCATGCGTTATCTGACTTAAGTATAGAAGACAAACGACTCTGATCCACAGAGCCCCTAGGACGCCTGAGGAGGCCACCAGGGTGGCTACGGCTGCTGTGGGGCTGCTGCAGGGCTGCTGCTAGTTACCTGAGCTCACGTCCAAGTAGGGCATGTCAGCCTTGCCGACGGCTCCCAGGGTCTTTCTCCAATCACCTAGCTCGCAACCTGCATATGAGGGGCCTGTGACCCAGCCTGCATAGTATATGAGGGGCCTGTGACCCAGCCTGCATGGCATATGAGGGGCCTGTGACCCAGCCTGTGTGGTATTGAGGGGCCTATAACTCAGCCTGTGCAGCATATGAGGGGCCTGTGACCCAGCCTGCATAGTATATGAGGGGCCTGTGACCCAGCCTGTGTGGTATTGAGGGGCCTATAACCCAGCCTGTGCAGCATATGAGGGGCCTGTGACCCAGCCTGCATGGCATATGAGGGGGCCTGTGACCCAGCCTGCACGGTATATGAGGGGCCTGTGACCCAACCTGCAAGGTATTATGAGGGGCCTGTGACCCAGTCTGCACAGGACAGGTTTGAAGGGTCTGTGAGTCCTAGCCTAACAGCGTTGAGTTGTACTTATATGAAATGTCAGTAATGACTGACTGTGAAAAGATGTCAGTAGAGCTAAGTCAAAAAGGAAATGAGAGGTCAACCTAAGTTCATAATGTGTTCTGGTAACGTCAGCTCTTAACAGAGAGCTCACACAAACAATTTCATTAGGCCAGATAAGATGACGCTGCGGCTCCTTTCTCCACTTTCAAACACCAAGTCCAAATGACTAGCCCTCATTCTTTTCACAGTTGAAACATACTTATGATCTGCTGCCCCCAACCCACCTATGATCTCCCCAGCCCCATCCATCAATATAGTGGGGACCCACTATACCCCAAGCAGTGAGCTGAATGCTGTGGTTGACCAAAAAAAAAGAGAATAACCCAAGCTCCTCCCTTTAGAGTGCATACGAATCCCATTTATATAACACATAAAAATATTTATCACATTACAAAAAGGACTTTGGTTCCAAATAATTTGGAATTAAAATAAAGGGATTATAGAAGGGAGAGAACAGGATAGACTCACACAGAGATGTCATGAGGAATCATCTTTAAAACAGAACAAACCGGGCAGAAAAAGAATGCATTGGGTAAAAAACCGTAATCCAGGACTCTTCAAACATCTGTTTGAAAATGCTATGAACTTTTAAGTGGTGAAAGAGGAATCCTCCTTGTAGGGTTAAGGCTAATTCATAACTAAAGCCAAAATGTTTCATTATTTTAGTTGTACTAAGTTTCCATTTGTATTGTTGGGGCTAGGGCTCACAGACGCCACAAACCCATTGTACAGACTGGGTCACCAGACCCCTCACATGCAGGCCATGCTAAGTAATTGGGAAAGATCCTTGGAGCCATTGGCAGATGACATGAACTCAGTCCTTAGCAGTAGCAGCGGCAGTGGCCTCTCGGGGCATCCTGGGGGCACTGGCAGCAACAACCTCCAGCAGGGAGCCCCGCAGATCAGAGCTGCTCATCCTTTATATACAGTTCATAACCCAGGACACCTGGGTGCACATGCGCAATTACATTGGACAATAATCAAGGAACACCTGCGCACACGTGCATATTTACATCAAATGCTCAGCAAGATTCTGAACATCTGAGGGGCCCTGACCATTTTCCTTCACTTTCCCTATACTCCTAAATACTGACACGGAGTATTTATACCTAGTAGAAGCTCACTAAATTGGCTGACAGTAACACTCACTACAAAGAGAGACAAGGGAAAGGCTGTCCATCTTGAGGCCTATTTTAAGATGTTAGTGAAGTCCCAGCCTTGCAAAAGATTTTGAGTATTTGAAAATTTTATTCTGACTATCCAGAGTCTAACTACCTTAGGGGGAATATATGGTCCAGTTTGCTCAGGAAAGACTTGAGCAGGTCACTCCTTCCGTCCCCATGTAAGTATTATTAATACCTCTTTTCACTCTCAAAAGTGTCCCAGTTTTTGTAACAAATTATAAGGTCACCTTACCCAAATCTGTTTTGGTTAAGCCTTTAGTGAATGAAATCTCTTCAAAAGTGTATTTACTTCCTGGATCTATGTACCTGACATCAGAAAGTTCCTCCTCAAATCTTAAAAGGCATTAAGAAAAATACAGCACGGTTCAAAAGGAGTGTCCATTTTTTAAAGAAACAAGATGTTGGTAGCATCTCACAGCACTGTTCTCTAAGAGAGTTGTGTGGCCATAGCCCTACACTGATCAAATACAAACAAAAAGAGTTAAAACATGCAGAAACACCAACTTAGGTGAACCTTTCAGCCCATTTATTAGAAATGTCTTTCTTCAAGTATAAAGTATGTTACTTACCAAATGCTTTTATTTTGATAAATCTATTTCTGATTTTGTATATATAATGTATGTCTGTGTAACACACATCATCTAAGAAAATAAGTATCTCCATCAGAATAATTGTATTTTGAAATTATACACACATACACAACATACACCAATAAAATAGGAAAGCACTGTCAGTTCAAAGAAAAGCCAAAAATATTAGTGGCAACATTAACTATTAACTACATGGGACTCTCTAGCCCACAAGTGTACCTGCAGGTTGGACACCTGGATGTGACCCAATACAGAATACAAAGAAAGCCATTTTCTCTGTATTCTAGGCCCATCTCAGAAACTCCTGAAGCACACAACTAGTAAATCACATGATCCAACTAAGTCACAAAAGGGGGACACAGGATGGGTGCCTAAATACAGCACTCAGTGTAAAGCTACTAGACAGTCCTGGTTTCTTGTGGGTTGTCTCAGTCTAACTGCTCCAGCCAACAAAGACACGTGACCCAAGAAGTACGTCACATTGTCCCAGGAAGGGGTTGAGAAGCATGGGGTAGAGAGGTAAATCCCTACCTCCTGATTGCACAACAAAGCACACACCTACTGCCTCTACACCAACAGACCAGGGATGGTAAAGGAGGCTTTTAAAGTCAAAAGCAAAACCCAGGCTTGAATTAATTGGCTATTTCACTGGTGTTCTGTAAGTTCTAATATATCTAATCAGTAACATTCCTTTTTACCTATTATCTCCATCTCAACTTCTAAATGTTAATACATTAGCTTTGAATTACTAACACATCTATGAGGTCTGTATTTTTGACTTGTGGGACAGGCTTATTCCAGAACAATGGCTTTCTAAAGCAACATGGTTTTCAAAGTGTATTCCTTAGCCCTAGGGGATCACAGAGATATCTTGGGGGCAACAAGGTAAAGATGGAGCAGGTGGGCTTGCTCCTCCCCACATCCCCATCTTCATCCAAAGGTACACAGTCATCTATTTTATATACTAGGGTTCTGTTTAAGATTTTAATTTTTAAAAAAAGGGGGGTGGGGGTGGGGAGGGCGACTTTGTACTGTTCCACAAATCAAAACAAAACAAAATTTGTATACATACACAGTTTTAGAACATATTGCTAGAACCACAGTCTGGACACTACAGGAACTCCCAAAAACAAAACAAAACAAAAATTTAAGAAGGAATGGATCTCAGATCATTTTTAACCCAATTCATTCATTAAAAATGAGGAACGAACTGAGCCATTGAGTATAAAAGTAAAAAGCAGAACACTGATACTATCTCCTTCCTCCCTATTTGCCCACTCTGTCCATCCTTCCCCCAAAATCCCCAAAACCTAATCACTGACATAAAGTGTTCAGATCCTATTTGCAGAACCTCTAAATGAAAATGCAACTATAGCACACAGATGGATGGTCTAGGAATCAAAATGCTGGAGTCTGTTTCTGAAATATGCCCACTTGGGGGTTGGGGGTGTCAGAATACAATTAGATGCACATGGAATGCACAGTTTGTGGCACAAAATATCTTTCTGATCCATCTCATGGTGGCCTCAGATGGTATGAGAACTCCTGTTTTGTGTCTCTGAATGAAAATGAATCCCAAAAGTTGGCCTATAAATGTCTCAAAGCCCCATAAGGACCACAGATTGTAATGGTATCGATAACTGAGTCTGCGTCTTCACTAACTAGGAACATCAAAAACAAACAGAACTTCATGCCAGAAAAATTGAATTTGAGGCCAAAACAAACTGATTCTTAATGTTGTCTATATACATAATGCCTAAAAGAACCTAGAGAAGGAAGTAGCAAATATTAATTACAGTTTCAATGCTGTAATATGGGGAGAGTATGAGAAACTTGGAATATAAAAATTGTGTGAATCTCATCTAAGCCAAGTGGTCCAGAGGACACAAACAAAAGGTGATCTAAACACAGGCCGGAGGAAAACTGTAATAAAATATAGATCCACAACACTATATTTAAACTGCATTTCAAAACCATGTCTTCTCCAAGCAATCAATACAGATGGTAAGAAATCCCCCATAAAGCAAGTCGTCTTCACGTTTTTTTCAGTTCTCCATATGGGAAATAATACTGATGACAGGCAACATTTATTTTGCTCTTCTACATGCCAGACACACTCAGCAGTATTTTGGAGTAGGTATTATCAACCACTTTTGTATAGATAATCCTAAGGATGAAACTGCTGAAGCACAGAGAGGTTAAGCAGTGCATCCAAGGACACACAGCTTAGTGCGTGACTGAGCCAGTATTCTAATTAAGGCAATCTATTCTGGAGACCACGCTCCTAACCATTCAGACCTACTGCCTCTCACGTCCCCGAGACCACAGGTCAACAAATGTTTCAACTGCCTAAACAATTCGTACGCAGTGGCAAGATTCTGTAAATATTTAGACTAACTGCAACGTGCCAATTGGCATATAGTAAACTGAGGATTAAACTGAAGTTGAAGAATGAATACTACAGAGAAAAAAACTACATGAAGATGCCTTCCAGAAAAGGTCACTTAGAGACCATTCCAAATGGTTTTGAGAAAACTTAACAGACCAAGAAGGTCTACAGTTTCTCATAACCATTTCCTTTCTAAAGCCACGTCACTTTGTATATTTCTGAAGCAGCTGTCTCATGAGCTACTTTTTTTTGTTTTGTTTGATTTTTTTATCTATGTGCCTCCAATACAGAGTTGAGCATCCTAACTCCTGACAAACAACACATACTTCATACGTGGCTCTGTAAAGTGATATTTGATTTGGCAAATGACAAGAGATTAGCAAATTCAAACATTTTTCCCCACTATGGCCCATTTAAAAAAAAAAAAACCCCCGTCATTTCCTACAAAAAAACCAGAATGGATTAATAAGCAGTCACTTGCATTAACAAAATATTGACAAAACGTTCTGCTCATATGAGCTTTTGTTCTCCATACCTAAGATAAACAAATGCTTCCTGCCTTCACTATTATTTAGCATCTCCCCTAGACCTTAAAATAAGAGAGACTCATCTAGACACTGCTAAATAATACCATTAGCATAATAAGCTTTTGTCTTCCCTGTAGGGCAGCAGTCTTACACGACTTCTCGCAAAGGAAAGGTACTTTAAGGACCACACGTTTTGTCAACATTAATTAGGGAGAAAATGCACAACCCTAAGAAATTTCTGGGGTTGAACACAGGGAAGAAAGAAGGAGTATACTCATTAACACTCCCTTTGAAAATGGGGTGAGGGCCGGCCCGGTGGCGCACTGCGCTAGTGCGCCGCTTGGGAAGCGCAGCGGCGCTCCCGTCGAGGGTTCGGATCCCACATACAGACCGGTTCCCGCTCACTGGCTGAGCGAGGCGCGGGGGCAACACCGAGGGTTGCGATCCCGTTGCCGGTCCCGGTCCGGTACGGGGGCGACACTGAGGGTTGCGAACCGTTGCCGGACACGGAAAAAGACAAAAAAAAAAAAGAAAGAAAATGGGGTGAGACTGGGGTGGGGCATATGGACGAAACCACCAGTTCTGGTCTGGCCCTGAATCTCGTCTCCCTCCATGACTCACCAAGGCACCCAGGGAGGCCACAGAGTCAACTAGATGAGAATACATCCCATTACCTTAAGCATGTTGGGACAAAACAAAAAAACTATGAGATGCACTCCATCATGTGTACCCCATCTTTAAAGGTTTGAGTTCACCAGGCTACTACATTAGAGTCTATTTCCTCCTGGTATTGTGTTTATAATTTGGAAATTCATTCTCTGCGTTATGAACAGCTATATCATCTGAGAGACACTCTCCCATAACCATGGTGATTGGGTCAAAAACCTACTAAAATTTGGCTCTTTCTATAACAATCAACATTTATTAAAACTGCAAAGCATAGTACTCTATTTCTGTCTACCATATACTCAACAATACAATTTTGAAAAAACTGTAAAGTGACAATTAGCCTATAAGATTAATAAGAGCCCCTACCACTTACTGACCACCTACTTTAGTGTGCATTATAGTAAGAAAATACATATTATTCCATTTAAGATTTCCAACAACTTTAATGAGGTAGGTTAATATCATAACTAGCCCAAGGTCCCCTGGCTTATAAGAGGCAGAACTGGCTTTTATACCCAAATTTAACTCTATATACCACATTATGAAGCATTCGCTGCAAAGAATCTCAGATCAATCTAATTTAATTTTGTCTCCATCCTGGAGTAGACAAGTTAGCTGTAATTTTTTTCTTCATTTTTCCTGGATGAAACTCTAGGCAGAAATGGCCAAAGGTTTCATCTCAGGGGCCAGCTAAGATAGGTGGCCTGAGATGCCCCTAGAGAAGGACTGGGAGCTGCAGGAAAAAGGCTTGTGCTGAGTCACAGATGTGTGCCACAGACCACGGCAGCACAAACACTCTTCACCAGCCAGTGCAGAGCTACCACTGGAGAGTGTCCACACCCCACAGCCTCTGCTGAGCAGCACCTAACAGCCATGGAACTTCTCTCTGCCTCACCAGACACTCATTATCTAAACACACCCCACACACACACTTTTGAACCACAGTGTGTCACACACAAGGGGTACCAATTAGTATGAATGCCAAAAGAGCATTTTCACAAACAAATGGAGTCACTGTCTTCCACCCACACCCCTCAGACATTTCGTCATTAGCTCTTTTCTCAGATTGCTTATTTTTACAAGACATTCGTCTCCCAACAGTCTCATCAGTTCCACCAGCCAATCCTCAGCCTGCCTGTTTGTGACTCAGAAGCTTTTATCCTCTAAGTGATTGTCTACATTTTAAAACAAATACAAGGGCCTTTCTTATTATCAGTGTAATATTATATTATTAAGGATAGTATAAGCCTTCTGGGAAAACTACAAGAGAAAGCAGAAAGGCAAAGTATCAGATTTAGACTACCTAATTTAGACTTTTCAGTAGCAGATAAGTTTCAACAGACAAGAATGAAAAACCCAGTTTTGGAAATCTGTATACATCTTGTACATGCCTTTTTTAAGATAGCAATCATTGCAACCTGCCAAAAGCAAAACACTTAAAACTGATAACCTATAAGGTCTCTCCAGTGAAATAAACAGAAAACTATTAATAATAATAGTTTTGTCAACACAAACTTTCCTCTGCCTGTTGAGCTGTAAAGCTAAGAAGCATCTATGCAGCAAAACTTGTAACAAACACATAAACATACACTTGGACTTTACATATTTCTTTAAACGCAGCTGTTGGCAAAAGTACTTGTAAGCTTATTCATACACACATTCCTCAGAACTCGATTAAATGAGGTCTGGCTTAAATTATAATACAGGAGTAATAAGAGCTAACATTTATATAGCATGTCTATATATCTTAACTAATTATAAATGGTAAAACAGGCAGCCTGGATACAGTGGGAATCCTGCCCTCTTCAGACCAAGACAGCAAGCTTTCCCCTGGTCACTAGAAAACGCTGGGGAACTGCAATCCCCTCAAATGCAAGCAATGAGCTCCAACTCTAACACCCACATAGCTTTTTATATGAATAAAGGATGCTGATTTATCCAAAAACCGTGGACATAATTATGTAGGTGAAGGGAAGTAAGGACAGTAAGGAGCTAAATCTTCATCTTCCATATAAAAAAGTCAACAGACGCCACTATAACCCAAGAACTGCCAGTTACGTAGAAACATAGGGGCTGATACCTAAAAATAATAGTTAAAAAAGTAAAGGAGGTGGCTACTGGGGTATAGGAAAAGGATATGAACTGGTATTTTTTATTTTAAGTTTTTAAAAATTATTTTATTTCTGAAAGTACATAAACGCATGACTTTGATAAAAAAAATTTTAAATCAGTTTCGATTACTAACAAAAAATAAGAAAGAAATCAAAATAAAAAGGAGGTAAGTCAAATGTCTAAATCTCTTGGGGAAAAAAAAAAGGAAAAAGGAAAAATAGTGGAGGGCCTCGCTGATTAAAACAATCATCTTGTATCTGAAAGATCATCCTTTCTCACTGAGCTGGAGTGTTAGGGGCTGCGTGTCCACAGACTGCTACGCAGAAGGATGATGTTCTGACCCAGGAAGCCAGCCTAGACAGCCTGGCAATATGGGTGACAGAGGCTGCAGAAAAGTCACCTGCCCCACCCCACTCCCCAGACAGGCCAAGTAACAGCATGAATAAGACTAGGGGAGCATCAGCAGAAGATCCACCTTTCCCCAAAACCAGGAGAGACCCCCATTACCATCTGTGATACAGTACAAAGTCTGAGGAGTGGCCTAACCAGAATTCGGATTGAGCACTAAAAGAGTTTAGAGTGGGAATCCATTCATTCACTCTTAGTGGGAAATCAAGGGAAAGCTCCACAGAATGGCGAGTCTGAGCTGGATTTCAAGGGATGTACAAGAATTTGACAGGTAACGATAGAAGAGAGGGCCCATTCCAGGTCTAGGAAACAGCCTAATAAAGGCCCAGGGAGGGAGAACAGGTGGTGTGTTTGGATATGGGACATGGTCTAACCCCCTCAAAATGCACCTCACACTGCCGTTGCTCCGCCGTAACTAACTTGGAGAGTAGGGGCAGGGGTGAAAGCTTTGAACAACGGGCAGTGAAGAGGACTCTGGGCAGTTGAGAGAAGTGCTGAGCAGAGAAGTGAGAGGGGAATAGATTGCAGAGTGAACAGGAAAGTGGGGACAGCAAATGCAGACCATCTGTCAATAGGTTTGGATAAAGACAAAGTTACAGTTTGGATGGCTGCTAATAAAGGGGACTTAAGGTTAAGGGAGAGCACTGAGCTTTTGATTTTGTTTTATTTTGTTTGATAATAGTAACAGGCATGATTGATAAGGAGCACGCTTCTTTAGGACAGAGGAGAAGAAACTGGTAAAATGAGTAAAGTTGATGATAAAGGTCCTAAACTGGATGAATGTAAAGTAGATAAGAGTGTAGGAGACTTGGGCCCTTCCTCTTGAGAGGTGCATTAGCATCGTGATTGTGTTAAACCAGAGTATAATTTAAGAGTAAAGGACACCAGAAGTAACTTGTTAAATAAGAAAATATCCAGAAATTGGGGTCTAGTAATAACCCAGGACAGAAACAGGGTTTTTGGAAACCAGATTTAAGTTGAGGGTGTAAAATGAAGAAGTATCAGAGACCCACAAGCACCAGCTCAAGGTTGGGAATGTGTCACGATAAAAGCTGGAGTAGACAGCACACCCTCATGCATCAAGTCCACCCCTCGAACAGGGTAAGGCCAGGAAAGTAAGTCACCCACGTTCCAAAGGAGACAATCTTGGGATCCCTTCAATGTCTCCTCTCTTTCGATAACTATCTTGCCCTGCACTGATCAAGTCTCTCAGGTTAACACCTACTTGCACGGCCTTCCTGCTTCCTCCCCTGGTACTGAAAGTGGGAAATGTGCAGGTATGTTTTACTCTCAAATATTTTTCAGTTTTCCAACAAGTTTCAAGGAGTTAGTTGAACCCATGTGAATTACAACTTGAAAATACTTCACAATAAATACAGAAGCTATTATTACAACAGCTTCATGGATAAGTCACAACTCAGCCTGGGAAAAACCTATCCTCCTCCTGCTGGAGCTCTCACTTGCTGGGTCTCTCTCTCTCTCCCTCTTTCTCCATACCTGGTTTCATACTATTTACTATTTGGTCAGGCTTTGATAATTTATAACACTAAGCAAATCCAAATCAGGTACATGCAATATTAGAGCTGGGCTCCAAAGAACACTGGACATCTGTAGCACTTGACATTCAAGCATTTGGCAAGATGTCAGCATTTCAGAGAGCACTTTAAATGTTTTGGTTTTCAGAGCTAATGCAGCATTTCCCACTGGTCCACACCAGCAGTCCAACCAGAAAGCTGAGTCTATTTCCTTCAACGCCAGATGTTATATTCAGTTGCTGATCCAATCTTGCCTACAGAGATCAGAAAAGACTGGAAAAAACTGGTAAGTGAGAAAATTCCATCCAATGCAGAGTATATTTAAAGTATATTCATGATTCCAATGTAAAATAGTTTTTTGTGCTCTTGACTTCCTAAATTCTTTTTTTTTAATGAATAGAGTGACAGATTTAGGGAAAGATTTGACTTTTCCAAGTTCAAAGAATAAACTAAGTCCAGTAAATTTTCTCTATAAATATTCTTTTTTAATTTGATGAAGCGCAATTTTCTTCCATGGGGCTCGTATATTAGGCATTAGGAAATTCCTATCTTAAAAAATGTGTAAACCTGTTATAGGACAGCACTGTGTGTATGTGGATAGTAAGTTAAAAATGAGTATTTGATAATGGTAAAGTGGATCAGTATGGCTGATTATGATATAATCCTCAGAGCAAAGGCAGTCCAATAAATAATCAAAATGCTCAAGAAAGAAAAGAAAAAAACAGAAAGTTCAGTTTAAGAACACAAAAGACCACAACCCCACAAAAACTGAAACCAAACATGAAGTACTTCATGCAAGGAAGCTCTTAAAGTCTTCCCAGAAACAAATGCCTGAGCTACTGGTATCTACTTAATGGTGAGCCACAATTTATTTTTAAACGAAAAAACTATAAATTCAGTAGGTCTCAGAGTTACTATTTTTTTTATTAATGTCTTAGGTCTTGATTTTCATTTCCTTGATTTGTAACTTCTGATTTCTTCCTCTGAGATTTAACAAATATTTAAATATCAAGCATTCATAGTGTTTTTAGTTTTAACCTGTGGGTGGCAAGGACAAAAAAGTATAACTTGTAAAATTTATTCTATTGTTTTTCTAGATATTACATAGTAAATTCCATGAAATCTTGGCTAATAGATAATTTTAAAACTTAATTTATGCTTACAATCCAGTCCAACTTATTTCCCAGCCCCCCGCCCCCCAAAAAACAATTTTTTTAAAAAAAAGAGCCTCATTTTCTGGAGAAGTTATAAGAACATTGCAACTGAGGGAAGAGAGAGCTTTAGAGAATAATTTATAAACCTCAGCTCCCCCACACTGAAAAATGTTATAAACCACTAAATTTAGTATTTTTAAAAAACTGTGACTCTTCTCCTCAAATGGCTCTCTAAATGGAGAGAACACAAGCTCTTAAGATTCTCCAGTTCATTTTCACATCTACCAACTTTCTTGCCAGTATTCCCCACTTCAAGCATTCACGAAAGGAAAAACAAAACAAAATATATCCCCAGTTAATATAATTAAAATAAGATTAGCATTGCAACTCCCATCCCTGTTGCAGCCAACGCTCCACATCAGCCCCACCCATCACAGGGGAAGACACTTCACTGCCTTTAGTGCTTCCTCAACACAAAACACTTCACAGGCTGCTTGGAATCAACACATGGAATCAAGACAGCCTAAGAAAGAAAACTCAGAGCAAAAGTTTGTTTTGAAAAACATAACCAAAATCTAAGATTATCTGCTTTTTGCCATATCCCCTTTCCTACTGATAAAGATTTTTTTTAATCATCAATTTGTCATTTTACTAATAACTTTTAAATGTATTAGCATTAATTATATGAAGTTGTCATTTTTTTAGGTTAAAGATGTCAAATATCAGCGATTTTATGACTCAACCTAATTAAAAAGAGACATAGTCTCAAAAAGCAACCCCAGAGGTCAAGGGGTAAGGAGAAAACCACTAATGATATTTTACATAATTTTTACATGATCATGAGATCCAAGACTTATAGTTAGCAATCCCAAGTACTAAAACTCCCATGGGTACCCTACCCCATTCTTAAAGCCTTTACAGAGCTACTGTCACTTTGCTGGGTGTTTCCAGCAACCAAATGACAGTGGGAAAGGACTTCTATTATTGAGTCTATTTCACTGATTAGGAAACTGGGGTCCACAGAGGTTCAGTGACTCAAACAAGATCCCATAGCTAAAAAAGGCCAAGGATGGGACTTAAAGAAAAAAGGGATCTGGCTCCTTCACCTACCCGCTCCCTTGTCTCTGACCTAAGGAGAGGACCATGTCTGTCAAAAATCGTGATTTATATATAAATACAAGTTGGAGATGCAAGAGTATGTACGACTGGTTGGCTCCTTGACAGCTGTTTACATAACAACAGCAATAATCACATTGTACAAAATAGTCAATATTATTGGGACTAAGATTTTTATAGAGACCATCTGGCATAGTGGAAAAAGGAGGATCTTAGCAGACGAACAGCTGTGACCTTGAGCTACAAGTTGTCTTTTGTTTTTTAGCTCTTTCACCTCTTTGACTCTTCCTCCTCTGTCCCATTAACTGTAAAAAACAATGATATCACCCCAAAGAGCTGCTGGAATACTAAATGAGACATTCTAGTACAGGGAACAGAGCAGCCCTTCAATAAAAATGTAATTCCCTTCCCATCTCTGCTAATAACTTATTAAGTTAGAGGTAGTCCTGGCAAGAGTAAAATCCCACAGGAAATTGTTGTAATCTGAGATGCAGGGGACACAAAAAGAATCACAAAAATAAGGGGAAATAAAACCTCTCCCAATTTACCTGCTATCACTGCCACAGAAAACTGGGCATCGTGGCAGTACACAGGTAGTGAGCATCTATCAACATATGTCCCCTGAGTACCTACTGCCATAAGTGACCTACACTTTAAACAATTCTACCACTCCTTCCTGGCCTGAAAGCTAGAAAGCCTGAACTCCTAGGTCAGGGCCTGTGAGCCACACAATTGGTAGCAATGTACAAAAAGAGGTAGGAGAAAGACAAGAGGGATATTATTATAGTCTGCCTCCCGAATCTGCGGTTCCCCATGCGCAGATTCAACAAATCACAGATCAAAAATATTCAGGAAAACAACACATATGCACACTAAAAAATAATAATACAACAATTAAAAATAGTACAAATCAAAACCAATGCAATATAACAACTAATTACATAGCATTCACATTGTGTTAGGTATCATAAGTAATCTAGAGGTGGTTTAAAGTACACGGGAGATGTAGGTTATACGGAAACGATATGTCATTTTCATATAAGGACTCGAGCATCTGAGGACTTTGGTATCCACTGGGGTCCTGGAATCCCCACAGATACTTAGGGATGGCTGTATTTGCTTGATTCACATGTTTGGTGGGTGGATGGATAACCAAACAACCTTACGAAAAGGTCAAGAAGAAAGTAAAGTGAAAGTTATCTGGCCTGTAGGAGTTACGATGATGGCTGTGAAGTTTTACATATTTTTTAATCTACTTACTCTTCATAAAAGTCTAGTGTCTTCTTTGGTACTTACAGATGTCCACTACAGTACAGATAAAGGGCTTAACTGTTAAAACAAGAAAATCAACCTCCCCCAGCCCCCAACCACCAAAAATCCCCTCCTATTAGGGAATACAGTTAAATATGTTATAGCCAGGAACTCTCAAATTTTCGGTCTCAGAATCCCTCTCACTCTTAGAGATTACTGAGGACCCCAAAGAGCTTTTGTTTGTGTGCATTATATCTATGCATATCCACTATACTAGAGATTAAAACTGTGAAACTTACGTGATCAAGGGTTCAGATCCCCATGCCTGCCAGCCACCAAAAAAATAAATAAAATTGTGAAAGTTATAAAATATCCATCTAATTTTAAAACAGCAAATGTTAATATAAATAACATATTTCTATGAAAAATAACTATATATATTTTAAATTTTTATGTATAAATATGGCATTATTCTACATTTTTGCAAATCTCTTACACATCTGGCTTAGAGAAGATAACTGGATTCTCATATTCCACACTCAATGTGTTGCAAAACATTCTTTTGGTTAATGTACACTGAAGAAAATCCAGTGTCATACAGATAATAATAAAGACAGAAAGGACTATTTTAATAGCCTTCTGGACTTTCTTTGATACCACACCAAAACGTAGTAAGTGGTGGTTTCTTAAAGCATGACTGCAGTGTGGAATCTAAAATCTGAATATTTTATACTTTGTTACACTGAAATCCTTTGGTCTGTCTGGATTTTTGAATAGATCTTTTACCCATGCTTGATTTTATAACATCATACAAAATCATTAAAAGATTACATATGGTTTAAAAATCATAATTTGACACACATGTATATCATACAACATGCACACATGCTTAGGAATACATATAGATGTACAAAACTGTATACAACAGGAAAATGAAAGACTCAAAACAAGATTTGAGTCATGTGAAATGAAGGAAGCCAAGGAGGTGGCATGGGAGTGGGAAAACAGACCATTCAGTTACATGTAGCTGCTTATTGTCTTTTGGAGAATATACATTCATGAGGAACTTTGTAAATGCAGACACTTTTCATTGTACAGTATCAAAAAATCATATTGATATTGCCACTGATCTCAGTTTCAGTATTGGAATGCTGTGAAATTCAACAGAGGCAAATACAAGTTTTCCAAAATTTTGTTTTTTGTTTGAAAGCTTGAACTTTATCATTGGCAACAAATGTTCATTTTTGACAAAACATGTGTCAAATACCCAAGTCTGAATTACTATAGTTTGTGTGCCACTCTGTCAAGTAAAAATGGTGTTTCATGAAAAAAGCATCTAATTCAAGGCAACTTAATCACACCAGTGTTCTTTCCTCTAGACAATACATGTGACAAAAGTATTTTATACAAAATTCCTATTTTTGTCACACAAAGTATTAAAAAGACCCATACATAAAGGTTAAGATTCAATAAAGTTAATAATTTGTATTGCTTGCTTTCTCAAGGATGTTTCTAAGTAAAATTGCTCTTTCTTTTCTTGTTTAAGATTGCATGGCAATAAGGTGTGCAATAGCAGAGGACAGTTGGGTGCTCTGCATTGATGTGTGCTACGGCACCGGCACACCGTGGCTTCTGCGCCATCACTGCACACGTCAGCACAATGAAAAAGGCAAATAACATCGTAGTACTCTTATGAAATGGCTTTGACCTAATGGTCCCCCCAAAGGGTGTCAGAAAACCCCACAGTTCCACAGACCACATTTTGAGAACCACTCTTCTAGACTATGAGATAGAAAAAGTTTTCTTGACATACAAAAAGCACTAATTAGGAAAAAAAAAAAAAAAAAAAGACAATTTGACTCTTAAAATTGGGCAAAATATAACTTTAAAAATGAAAAAGACAATTTCTAGTCTAGGAGGCCTATATATAGCACACACACCCACCAAAGAGGGTACCAACAATATTCACAGAATTCCCATAAATCAGGAAGAGCCCAAACAACCCAACTAAAAAATAAGCAAAAGATGTGACAAACATTTCATTAAAATGGCCAGTGATCACATGAAGACACGCCCATGTCATTAATTGATCATGGAAATGCAAAGCAAGACCACAAAGCAGTAACATTTCATAACCAAAAATTTAAAAGTCTGTAAAGATAAAATTTTAGAGAGGATTTATGTCCACGGGATTATCACACATTATTGCTAGGCATATAAAATGGTGCAACCACTTTGGAAAATAATTTGGAATTATCTCTTAAAGTTTAATATTCATATATTCTATGACTCAGCAATTTAATTCCTAGGTTTATACCTACAAGAAACTCTTTCACGTATCCATTAATAGGCAACAAGAATATACATTTCAGCATGATTCACAGGGACAGAAACCTGGAAACATCCCAAATATAAGAAATTGAATGAATAAACTGTGGTATGATGACAATTCAGAATACTATACAGTAGTCAAAACAAATGAGTTATAGCAACATGTAATAACATGGATGATATGTGTATAAAATACATTTAAAATCAGATTTTACATATTTATATGTTAGTATGATATATACAAAATCATTAAAAGATTATATACGGTTTAAAAATCATAATTTCATACACTTGTATATACATACAACATGCACATACACACTTTTAGGAATACATATAGATGTACAAAACTGTATACAACAGGAAAATGAAAGACTCAAAACAAGATTTGGGTCATGTGAAATGAAGGCAGCCACGAAGGTGGCATGGGAGTGGGAAAACAGACCATTCAGTTACATGTAGCTGTTTATTGTCAAGATTTTGGCTTTTATTTTAGTGATGGAATTTCAGGGTGATTATTAACACCATTAAGAATACCAAAATAAATTTTTAAGAAGTCAACCTTGTTTGAATATTGCATGATAAGAATGAGCCATGGATCAAGGATTATGATTATTCCAATTTTATAATCCAAAGACCAAAAAACAATATTTACATATTTTAACCTTTTATGCACATAGAAAGTGACAGTTCAGAATAGAAGGACATATTTTAAAACCCATAAGTCCTAAACAGATTCATCACTTAACATTTAAATCAATCAGTTAAGGAAATCAAGTCCTTAATTTGTTTGACCCAAGTTGTATAAATAAATTCATTCATAAGTTCAATTCATATTCACTGAGCTTCTACTATATAGCAGGCAATATTATGGGTCCCCCTAACTTAGCAGTGAACCAGAGAAATAAGTTCTGTTCTCACAAAGGTTCTGCCAGGCACTAGACTACAGAAGGTTCTTACCTTTAAGGGAGGTTGAACGTAGGAATGGAGAGAGAGGAGAGAAAATAAGTTGAAAATAAATAATACTATATTAAACAATGGAGAGAGATAAGAAAAGACAAATCGATGAGAGGCCGGAGAATGCTAGGCAGGGATGTAGTTGCATTACACACTGTGAACAGGGAAGGCCTCCCTGAGAAGGTGACATCTTAACAGACACCAGCATGACACAGCCACACAAAGGTGCCAGAGATAGACAATCACAGGCAGAGGCCAGGGCTCCAAGCACTTCTGCACCAGTAAGTTTGTTTTAGATTTTTATACAATCGGACTTCCACCCCACCATGGTGACAGTGTGAAAGCAAATTCACCTGGGCATTCCCACTTCTCCTATGTGGTGCTTGACAAAACTCAGCTGGTCACCCTTGCAGGACCCTTCCTATGGCACCACCAGTTTAGAAAGGTCCAGAAACCCTTCATGATTTATTGGGACAGAGAAAAAAACAAGTACTTTCTCAGAGTTCTGCCAGGTGCTAGACTACAGAAAAGCTCAAATGAGTAGCTAGGAAGTTAAGCTTTTGCTTTTTGTTTTGAATTTTTCTTCCACTGGACCTAAATGCCTAAGGAGCTCAATAATCTACATCTACAGTGAATATTGGTTTACTTGCCAAAGGCACCAAGTAATTGCTGCCCTGCTTTCTCCACACCCTCCCCCTGCACAAACACACCTGCACTTTTGCCACAAGCTAATCACGTCAGTGATATTCAAGAGACAGGAGAAACCTCGCTGGCACTTTTGCAGCTACAGGCTGGACAGATGCATACAACAGGCAAGAGTCACACAGCTGAGGAGGGTTCAGCTGCCCACCAGAAAAGCAATGGTGGCCCCCAGTTGAGAACTTGGGAAGAAGGTCAGTGACAGTCCAAGTTATGCAGACATTACTTCTGCTAGGCTTCTCCCAGTCACCTACTAGAGAGGAGGCTACCACCAAAATAGGAAGGTACAGGACAGATGCTACAGTCATTGGGGCTTGGAAGACCTGGGTCCTAGGCATAGGTGCTCTGGCCACCATCTCTGGGAACTTGCTCACCCACTGAGCTCCCTTCACCTGCTTTCTTCCTGTGTAAAATAAGAAATTTATGCAACATCCACTATTACCCTTTTGCTGGGTTAGGTGAAAATATAAAGCTCTCTCCCCACACAGTAGAACAGACACGTTAGTAAAAACAAGTATTTTTAATAGGATGCAATATTCCCTACTGGTTAAGGCTGTAGAATTAGCAAAGATCCAGATTCAAATCTCAGTTCTACAAGAGACTTCAAAAAGCTCATGGAAAAACAGAATTAAAAGATAACGCAAATCTTCCCATGAACCTTTCAAAGTGCCCTCATACTACCTGCAATACCTTGGACAATTTATTCAAGCTCTCTACACTCCGGTTTCCTCAACCATAAAACGGGGGTAACTTCTATCTTGTCAGGACTGCTAGAGGCTCTAAAAGTTGTAGCTGCAGTTCGTTCATTTTCACTGCTGCATAAAATTTCACTGGATAAATAATGGATTCTCACCCATTCTCCTGTCAGTAATGAATTGGGCAATTTCCACATTTTTGCTATTACAAACAGCACTTCCACGAGCATTCATTCCTGTGTGTGTTTCCCGGTACGCACCCACGAGAGTTTTCTAGGGCATATCCCTAGGAGTTAAAATTCTGGGCAAAGGGGTGAGTGAATATTCATCTTTACCAAATACTTCCAGTTCCTTTAGCAAACTAACTTTAGAAACATAATGCTGAGTAGGGGATTTTTTTAAAAAGTCCTGGAGGACTACACACATCATGAATGATTTTCACAAAGGAATGTATGTACATATGGATGAAAATCACCTGTTTTAAAAGGTAGGAAATGAAAAACGAAAATTCAGGGCAGTGCTCCCTCTGGGTAGAGGAAGGCAGATGGGTGAAGGGCAGAAAAGGAATGAGGTGCAAGAGTGCTGGCAGCGTTCTCACTCTCAACGTGGCACTGGGTTCTTTGTGTTCTGCTTTAGCTTATGATACATAAAGTTTTTCAAAGCATCAAAGATTCCACTGAAAAGAAAAACTACTTTCAAAAGCAATGAGCATGATCTCTATCTGGTGCCGGCAAAGCTCCCAGCGAGCAGCAGTTACTGGCACCAAGTGCGAGGACTGGCAAGGCACAGGGCAGCCTCGTGTGGCGTCACTAACTTGGCTGTTGTGAGAGCAATTTCCTGTGAGGTGAGGCAGCCCGCTCCTCAACATTCAAAGCTGCCTGTGACCCAGGGCTGCAGAGACTGGAGTTGGCAGGCAGGGAGACGAGGCTGCTTAGATGCCAGATCCACCAGCCTCAGCTCCAAGAGCAGGAACGACATCAGTGTTTTTCACTGCTTTATCCCCAACATTAAGCATGCTGCCGAATAACAGGTGCAAAGAAGTATTTGATAGATGAAAGAAAAACGTTGTTTCACAGATGATGGTTTTAGAGAATGCTTTAAATAAAAATTACTTCGGCTTAGAAGAGTAAGTAGAAAGAGAAAAGAAGATGGCAGAGAACAGAACAAGGAATACCGATTTGAATGATGAGCAGAGGATCCCCAAAGGTGACTGAGAAAGAAAGGGAAAGAAAATAGCAAGAAGTCTTGGAGACTGTTCCTGTGCATTTGTTATGTGTCAGGCACTGAGCTCAGGACCCTTCCCTTAAAACAAATGTACATATAATACATACATGTATGTATACAAGTATCTATACATAAACGTATGCATATATACTGTAATATATATTAGCAAAAAAAGTATGTATATACAAGTATATATACACACACATATACTTTGTTTTCTTTTACTGAACCATTTTGAAAATAAGTTGCAGGCAATCATAACCCTTCCTTCCTAAATACTTCAATATGCATCTCTGAAGGAAAAAAAAACATTCTCCTGTTTAATCAGACTATTAATATTCCTGGGAAGATTAATATTAATTCGGTAATATAATTTAATACCGAGTCTGTATTCAGATGTATACAATTGTCCCAAAATAATTTCTACAGCTACTTCTCAGAAATCAACAATCATGACTCATTCTTTACATTACTTCTCCTTGGCCTCTTTTAATCTGGCCCCTCCCATCCCATCACGTTTGTTTTTCATGACATTTAATTTTTTTTTAAGAGTCTAGGCTGGTGGTTTTATAGAATGTTCCACATTCTGAGTTTGTCCGATCACTCATCCATAAGTGGCTTTTTGATATGGTATTGCATAGCTATGCTGCGTACATCTACCTGCATCACATCAGGAGGCACAAAATGTCAGGTTACCCCATTTTTGGTTAAGTTTGATCATTCAGTGACCACCAAATATCCCTGGAGAGGTACAATGTGGTTTTTTTTTTTTTTTTTTTTTTTAATTACTGTAAATGATATGGGAGTCTGTTTTCAGACTAGAAGATTCTGTTCTCCCACAAACTTTTACCCAATGGCTTTTGGCAGTTATTGAAGATTGGTGTCCAGATAAATTGTTACACTGAGATTGCAAAATGGTGACTTCCTAACTGCACCATTCCTTCTACCTTTACTAGCTGACGTTCTTCTGTAAACAAGAACTTGCCCATGTTCGTACTCCCTTTTTTAATTTGCATATTTAATATCACTATAGACTCCCGAATTTGGTTTTTCAATGTATTTTCATTACTATCATTCTTGTTAATGCCCAGACTGTACCAAATTGAGAAGTGCCTTCAAGCCAGTTTCCTCTTCTAGCATTTCCCCATTGGTTCTGAGCACTTCCTGGTTTTCTGCTTACAAGATGTCTCAACTCACCTCATACTTTTCCTGTCCTAGTTGAAATCAGTCATTTCTCCAAGGAGCCCTGGCTCCCTTTAGCAAGCAATGATACTTATAAACAGGATGTGCTTACTGATACTGAGGTATCACTACTTCTCTATCTGCAGAGGTTTAGAAACGGTTTGAGCAAGTTTTTTTACTAGGGTATCATGAGTTCTGGACCTACAGATTTTTTACTTTGTTTTATAAAGGACTCTGAATGGGCTTATAGCTTTAAGGGAAGTAGCCTCTAGACAGAGAGAGATACTGAAAATACAAAGAAGAAAAACAAAAACATTCACAGAAAGATTAGAAGGAGTAGATATAGGCTGTATCCAAAAACAAACAAAAAAAAAGTAAAACATAACTGGTCCTGGCCTATTTCACATGGTCCAAGAAAATCACAAGCATGAAACTGCTTCCATGTAGTGCATGGAATAGAAGTGCTTGTTATTATCAGATTTTAAAAAATATATATACAGACATTATATCTGCAGCAATAATGGAATGACTTCCAATAGCTCCCATGGGGCATGGCAAGACGTAGGACGATTTTCTTGTAGTATACTTGACTGACTGCTATTGAAATCCATCAGAAAGATGAAATAATTACAAATGGAATGGGCTGAAAAGGACACAATCCCAACCTGGGGTACCAGGACTCATAAAAATTGAAAGTGTGATTTCAAATGCACCCTGAGCATCATCTTTAAGCTGCATAAAAAAACGCATTTTCACACTTAAGTCCTACGGAGTTTGAAATGAACGTAGTTGCTCCATTGCCACATGTGTGTTTAATAAAATACAAATTAATTTTAGAATTACTCAATTCATATATCATTGTCCCAATATATTTTTTAAAAATCAAAGACTACAGATCCCATCAATAGGGACTGGTACACAAAATAAGGAGGAAGTACATAAAACTGTGTGTTAAAAAAATGCACAGGAATCACTTCTTTACAGTATTTTCACTCCCACTTAATGTCCTGGATATTTATATTCATCTCCTTTGGCTATATAAGCCTGAGTCTTGAGCAAACTTACGGGTTGTTGACATTCAGCTAAGTGTTAAAGCCGTTGCTTTCTCAGAAACGGAAATCTGTTCTCTATCCCACAGCAAAGAAATATCCATTAATGGCCTAAGCCTCATAACTGAACATCAGAGTACTGCTTGCCTAATTGAGAAATGCAAACACCATCCCAGTGAGGCAAAAAGAGGTCAAAAACTCATTTCCTTGCCTGGCCCCAGGGAATAAAGCCCTGTATTCCAAAACAATGCTGCAGAAGAACAGGCTGGAAAAAAATTCAGGAATCTAGGAAGCTTAACCTAGTTCCAGACAGAGAAAGGAATCAGTTCCCAAAACTCTGAAGGCAGGAATTATTCAGTTTTGTGACACTGTCATCAGACATTAGGCTTGCGTGGACTGCTGACACGCTCTGGACTTCATGCACACTCCCCATCACCAAGGGCCACTTCCCATGACGAGAATGGATGGGCTGTCAGAAGCAAAACCTCCCCCAATATGTCCCCTGAGCAAGCACTGCTGGGCCACATGCCCGAGGAAGCTCAGAGCACCCTGCAAAGGGTCTCCCGTGCTTCCCACAGCAATATGTATCAGTACAGAAGAACTTTAACCTAAATAAAAGTAGAGAAGTAGGGGAAACTGGGTGGCAGCCTGACCTAGAAGAAGCACTGGGAGACTTAAAGTCCCAGAGGCATTTGCTCGTTCTGCTGTCAGCTGAATCATGCACTGCCAGGCACCAAGTATTTGATTCCTATAGGAACAGGAACCCTATGAGGTTTCTGCTACCTCCTCGTTTTAGAGATACACAGAGGCACTCAGTAACTATCACAATATCACAGCTCTTAAGAAAGTGAGCCTTCTAACCAAGGCCCACTGACATGCATGCTTTTAATCATTTGGCTGCACTGTCTGCCCCCTATTTCAACACAGCAGTAAATAAAACCCAGTTCATATTCTTAGACTTCAGCATATGGACTACTAATTGCTGATGAGTAATTCAATATTTAGTTAAGGTTTGGCACCAAAAAGAGAGCTAAATCCTCTTCCTGTATCAGAATGATACCAAATAAACATACCATTAAAGGGCTATTCCAATAGTTCTCAACTTGAGAACATTTAGAAATGTCTAGAGACATTTCTAGTTGTCATAAATCATGGGGTGCTACTGGCACATAGTGGACAGAGGCCAGGGATGCTGCTAAGCATCCAACAACATACATACACACAAAAATGTCAACAGTGCCTGGCGGAGAAATCCTGGAATATTCCAAAAATTACAAGTGAATAATTACCACAAATCCATCCTGACTATCCAAATGCAATTCCTGGTATGGAGGCTAGTGATGGGTGGCCATTCTCATGACCCCAAAGATTGGCATGCAAAGGACCACGCAGGTCATGAGGGGTACGCACCATACCTCACCCTCCACTAGCAGCTCCTGAGATCTGCTTACATCACCACAAGACGGTGCAGACATATCTGAGTTCTTAGATGTGCCAGATGTGCCGGACATGCACTTTGCTACAGTTCTGCTAAAAGTGTTTTGAGGGAAGTGGTTGGAATAAAAAGTTGATGCTAGGTTTGGACATTATCAGTTTATTATTCATATCTATCCATCCCCCAGCCCCCATTCTCACATATAATCATGGGTTGGCTGTATTTGTACCAGAAATTCAGATTTTTAATCTTCATGAGTTTTAGGGTTTGTGAATAGGAAGGCCAGGAGGCTGCTAAGAAAGAGCTGAGTTTATGCTTTGGAGGAAGAGGAGGTTCTTAGGTGTCTGCAGTTCAACCTAAGACGAGCATGCAGATATTTCTAAATTGAGAGCTCATTAGCACAGACCCTCCAAGTATGTGACCATGGCATTCACCCGATCATAAGTTACATTAATGCATGCTTGTCACTGCTACATTCTAACAGAAGGTAAAGTCAGTGGGCCAGAGTGGCCAGGAGTTAGGAGGATCATGTTAGGCTTGGTCAAGAGCTCACATCTCCTGCCAGAGAAGACCGGCCAAAGCTGAGAAGCAGCATCAAACAGAGCCCTCCTCACGCCAGAGACCCCAAGGGATCCATGTGTTCCATCTAAACCACATGCAACAGATCTGGGTTTCTCTCTGCAAAAGTCTCCCCACCATTTACAGGTTAATGCTATTTATTTCAATCACCATTATCAGTGGTTCGATTCTATACCTCTCCTTGGACATCAGTGCAGGAGATAGAAAGCTGAATCGAAATCAAAGTCAGAAACACGTTCATTTTAGACACTCTGGAAACAGGCAGATAAAAGGAGGTTCTCTATACTGTGGTGCCTGGAGGATAACTGGAGAAACTGAAGGCATCCAGACCTTGCAGAACCTTAAAACCCAGACGAAATAAATGGCATATACACTCACAAATATATACCCACGCACATGCCTTTCCTGAAAAAAACACTGGCTAAGTGACTCCTAAAGGTGAGACTCCAGCAAAATGCTGAAGGGCCTGTACAGCTCGTGCTTATACTCACACAAAACACGCTGCCTCCATGATCTCTCAGGAGTAAGGGAACACTGGCTTAGAGTCAAACAGTTTGAATACCGTCTAGCCATGTGTGAGCTGCCCTATTGGCTTTTGATGAGTTCCTTAATCATTTTAAGTATCAGATTCCTTGTTTGTAAAATGGTAGTAATAATAACAGCAATAGGCAAGGCTCTCACTTTACCCCCAAAGCTCAGGCAATCCATGTCCCTCCTCTGTGCTACCATTTCACATGTCTTGATGCCTTGATAGCCCTCTCTGCCCAAAACCTCCTCCCTCCCCTTCTTTGCCTGGCTAAAGCCAACTCATTTGTCAATTTTCATTATCATATACTCCAGAAAGGTTGCCCTGATAACACCATTCCTGAAGCTGGATAGGTGTTCCCATGCTTCCTACTCCAGTGGTGGCCCTTGTCACACCCTTACGTACCACTCTGTTTAGCCTCCCTCTAGACTAGAAACTTCCTGAGAGTTCCCTGGTGTATTCCCACAGTGTCTGACAACATGCTCTGATGGATTTAGTGAGCAAATGAACAAAACGTCTTGGTAAAGGAAAAAGGATCAGGGATATACAAGAGCCAGGGGCTATAATGTACCTAAGGAACAGATTTAAACAAGGGGAAATCAATAATATCAAATTCTGCAAAGAAGTCAGGAAACAGGACAACTGAGAAAAAGACAAGTCTTGGAAATTAGATCCCTGGCAGCTTCTGAAAAGTATGGTGAGTGCTGAACATTAAATGTTCAGGCTGATGAAAAAAGATGAGGGGCAGGGGGTTCCTTCTTCTGTATGAAGGAAAGAGTGAGATCCCCACTGACTGAGCATGGAGAAGGCACAGCCCAGACAGGGGCATTGGGAAGAACAGAACAGGGATAAGACAGCCACTGAGAGAATCTGAGAGAGTTGCTATGGCTTGAATGTCTCCAAAACTCAGGCTGAAATTTAACTGCCATTGTAATGGTATTAAGGCATAGGACCTTGGGCCGAGCCCGTGGCGCACTCGGGAGAGTGCGGTGCTGGGAGTGCCGCGGCTTCAGATCCTATATAGGGATGACCGGTGCGCTCACAGCGCTCACTGGCTGAGCGCGGTGAGGCCGGTCTCAAAAAGGACAAAAAAAAAAAAAAAAAAAGCATAGGACCTTTCAGAGGTGAACCTCATGAATGGATTAATGCCATTATCACAGGAGAGGGTTAGTTATCACGGGAGCATGGCCCCATTTTCCTCGCTGTCTTGCATGCTCTCCTACCCTCCAGACATGTGATTGCACAGCAAGAAGGCCCTCACCAGATGCAGCCCCTCAATCTTGAACCTCCCAGTCTCCAGATATGTGAGCCAAATACATCTCTCTTCTTTGAAAACTACCCAGTCTACAGTATTCTGTTATAACAGCAGAAAACAGACTAACACAGGAGCCAAACAGAAGGAGGATTTTGGATTTCTGAGAAACAAGTGGGGGCGGTGGGTGGGAAGCAGTTACAGAAAAAGAATTTTCTGTGAAATCAACAGGCATGCTTATAATGACTTCTTCCCGAACAGGTCTATGTCCTAGAAGCAGATGACATTGTTTACCCAACCCTAAGGAGTCACAACACTGGGAGAGAGAGGCAGGGCCAAAAGTCAAGGAGCTCTGAAATATCCAGCTCACCATGGAATAAGAAAGGCTAGCAGCCTGATGACAGACTTAGAATTAAATAATAATATTAAATAATATAAAATATTTTTAAAATATAAAATGTTATAAAGCATTTAATGACATAAAATGTTATAACATACATAACACAATATTGAATAAGCAGCCCACACATACATTCCCTGGAAACTATGCAGGGTATCACATATTGATACCAAAAAAAAAAAAAAATGTTACACATCAGTGCACAGGACATTAAAAACAGTAGTAAGAAAATAGCTTTAGTAAGTTTAGAAAGGTACACAATGACTACACACATCTATACTATTTCCTATTGATATAATAATCAGCTAGAAAATACTAAAAGGTCTCATACTAAGAGGTCTGGGGCACCTTGGATTAAAGCTGTCTTTCCAGTCTGGACTGGAAAGAGGGAGAAGGAAATATCAGGATGTTTCCTTTATCAGAACTGAACAAAGAACAGGAAGAAAACTGCTCATCATATGTGGGTACTGATAAAAGGGTGATTTGATAGCAATTATGAACTATTTCAAACATACAAAAATAAAAATGCAGAAACTAATGTTACTAATACCAATACACCAGTCACCATTGGTAATAGATAGTTACAGTATTCATATTTGATTCAGAACTTAAGAAATAAAATATCAGATCCAGCTAAAGTCCAACCACCCTTCCCCATTCCTGGCTCCTCCTCCCCTCCCAAGAAACAAGCAACATCCTCAATTCCAAGTATATCATTCCCAACCAGCACATATTCAGTACTGACGGGATTGTATACATTATTGCTCCACAGAGAACTTACCCTCTTTGTTTTGTTTCTAAAGAGAATCTCATAACCTTTTAGAAATATTCTATATAAGTTTAAAATGATTGTTATCACTTGCTCTCAGGTAGGCTTCTATAAAATATCTTTTACGTTTCCAAGAGACAAGGATGAGGTGATTGTAATGAAACCTGTAATAAATAAGCTCTGGAGAAACTCTTAGATTTCACAGCCATCTATCTAAAGTGTAACTTTTTCTTGTCTGGAGTCCCAACTACAGTAAAGAAAAACAAGTTTTCCACCCTCCTCACCATTTATTAAACGTCTCCCATGTACAGTATGTGGGGGGAAATAAAAAGAAATGCTACGCAAAGAGCAGTCCTTGGACCACAAACTCATCACACCAAACTCCAGACCTATGGAATTTCAGTCCTCATTTTAGCAGGATCCCCAGGTGATATGTATGTACATTAAAGTTTAAGAAGCACTGGTCTAAACAATTCAAAAAGGTGACAACCTAGAGCAAGGCAGAACCAAACCCACCCACCATTCTGCTAACTTATCCTCTTCCCATTAGACAATATGATTTTCCGGAGTTATCTCTGCAAAGACCACCACACATAAGTCTCATTAGACCAGTGGTTAACAACTGAGGGCAATTTTGTCCCCCAGAGGACATTTGGCAATGTCTGGAAACATTTTTGACTGTCACAATGTGGAGGGATGGTGCTACTGGCATCCAGTAGGCACAAGTCACGAATGTTGCTAAACATCCTAAATGCAGAGAAAAGCCCCAACAACAAATAAGTATAAGGCCCAAAATGTCAATAGGGTAAAGTTTTTTTTTAAAAAGGAAACCCAAATTAAACCTTTAATTTCCTGGCTAAAATGATAAATTGTTAAATTCAGTAATTTAATGAACTGTTTTGAACACCCTTATTCATAGGGGAAAAATATAAACCAATACTCAAAAACATTTCATGTCCAACATTCTCAAACAAATAATTTATAAGTTTCCCACAAGAGTTGCCAACCAAATCAATAATCATCATTATTGACAACCAAGAGAATGTACAGTAAAACAACACCAAATGCACATGTTGAAATATTTCACAATTATACAAGCAGAATGAAATAAGTACAGGTAAATCTCTCCAATAAAAACAATCTGGTATTCATTTAACTTAATTAACTCTTCATTTTTCTCCTGCAATACAGGATCCTTAGTGAAGAAATACTCTGGCCACTTTAAGATGACAAGCACTTACCAGGCAAAGTTACTTCATTGAAAGGAGACCTCATCTTACACAAAAAATTTTTAAAGGTAATTTTTAAAAACCCTATTATCAAGGGCTTTGTTAATTTCATCAAAATGCTATAAAGGAATAATTTCTCTTCTTCAGAGAAAGTAGAATTACATATGACACAATTAGAATGGTGAAAGGTGGTCCACACATGAGAGATAAATGGGTCACAGTGTGCAATGACACAGAAGATGAGCAATGAACTCAGCCGACTAAGCATGTTTGTATTAAGATGAATGTATGTCTGGAGTGAGCATGGCTTTGCACAGCCCTGTATCAATTAAATTCTGTCCACAGAGAGAGCCCAGAGGTTACGTGTAACACTCGACAACTGAAAACACTTCATGCAGCATGATACTAATACCTTCCCTTACACTGAGGGACAAGTGCACCCACTATCTAGGTGATACTGAGTCTTTGGCATCGACATTCTTTCTAGCTGTGTTTAAAAAAAAAAAAAGATTGGAAGAAACCAGTCTACATGATGAGCCCATTACACCTTATCGACTGCCTGGGCCTCATAAATCCCACTCTGCCACATTCTTTATCTACGTTACCAAAGGCTTCAAAGTGACGGTAAATAAAGGCTAAAACATTTCATACCATTTCATTCTCATTCTTCTGGATTTGTGAAACAAGGAACAGTTTCACCTAAGACAAGCTGAAGCCTTACAATATGAAGTATCCCTTTTAAGAAAATTTAGCCACATATAGAACTCTTTCTTAAATGTAATCTCAGGAATTTAGCGAGCATTGTTTATGTTCTAAAGCCTCAAAGTTAACATAATGACCACATTTTTTTTATGACCACTTTCACTACAGAAATTCAATGATAACACCATAAGCAACTATCATAGGCAGGGTTCCCCGAACACGGACGCCACAAACTGGCTCACCAGAATGCCCAGTGTTTCAGCTGATCATCACCTAGCAGGCCTTTTCACCTTCTATTACTTTTTCTGTTGCCTGTCTCTCATCTTCAATGGGCTGGTACAAGCTGGCTGGGAGGAGTAAATCAACTGAGAGTCTGGGCTGGGGAAGGGAACACTGTCAGGCCATACCAAGAGATTCTTTGTTTTGTTTTTTAATTTGGTTCTGATTTACTTTTGCATTATTATATAAAATCAGCATCAATGTGACTATTTCCTTCATTTGAGATATGATTTCAAGTTTCAGTAGGCCCCTTTATCAGGACATTAAATCATCTCTACACTAAAAGGTAAGAAAAGAAGACTAGGCAGATATTACAATAATGATACATGAGTTTTTTTTATGATCTCATCCTGGTTTTCATCTAATACATATTCCTGCCTTTTATTCTTAATATATAATTGCCCTCGCCTTAAGATAGTTCCTTTGTCACACATCTCTGAATCTGGTCTGATCTGCCCTATCGACAAGGCTGCCACACTCTGAGACACCTTAACCCACAGGACAGAATGCCCTTACCATCTGCACCATTGCTTTAAAAAAAAAAGCAATATTTAAGAGCTCAAAAATTACAGCCAAGAGTGTCCTAGAACTTATCTTGGGCTCATTACTCATTTAGAGTACTGCTTTAAAATGAAGTTTGCCTTGGCATGAGCCTCTGCTGTATCGAACCAAACAGTATGGCACAGGCAGCAGAGAGAACCCAAGCAGCAGGTCTCAAATCCTTCCACCCTAAAACATATTCTCACCTGCGATTGCTTCACAACTGCCAAAACAGCAATAAAGCATCTGGGAAAAAGACCCAAGCAGACCATGAGGGATCACTCCATTTCAGAAGGCGGTGAAGAAGGGGCCAATGGTGTGTATCACACGGGTGTTACGTGCAGACTCTCAGCACTTTGAGAAACCTGCGGGGAGGGTTCTGAACCTGCAGCATCAGGCCACAAGCAGACACACTGCCACTCAAAAATATGGATGTCACAAGACTCTGAGAAAACAACTTTATACAGGTTTTATAAGGAAAGGGATTGTGTCTCATTATCATTTCTGGGAAATTCTTCACTATATAATTATATATTACACAGTTAATATTTATCTTCTTCAAAATAACATCTACAGTTCTTTACTTTATATTTTAAACTCAAGTGAATGCACACATACTAAATGCTGACCATGAGTGGTGCAGCACAGTGACCAAGGGGGTTGTGTGCCTGCACTGGGACAGCAGATTAGACCTGGGGGCATACAGCCATGTGCATTCTCTCAAGCTCTGTGAGACTGGCTTTTACACAAAAATGCATCTGTCAGGAGACAGGGCAAATTATTTCCTAGACACAGACTCTTTGTCACAGTGGACAGTTAAAAATGGAAAATGTGCTTCCGCTCACTTATCATGTAAAATATAACACAGGGTTATTTGTGAAAAGGCCACAGAAGACCTACAAAGACGCCATCGAATACAAACACACGAAGCCCAGAGCTGAGCCCACGGCGGCCAGAGGGGAAGAGAAGGGACAGGTGCTGATAAAAGGCTTCATGGAGAAAGTTATCTGGGGTCATTTTCCCTTCCACAGGATGTCCATAGATTGGCAAAATTAAGTGGCTAGAAATATTTCTAGTTTTGTCATATGGCATACATGAAGGAAAAATACACAGAAGCAAAATAATCCTTATGTAGGAAGTAGCACACGAGTCTGCATGGATACAATTTGCTCTGTGGAATGCGACAATTTGCTCTGTGGAATGCGACAATTTCATAGTCCACACTTCCAAATTCCCCTTCCTCACACTTTCTTAATTTTACTGACATAGCTGGTTACTCACTGTGTATAAACAGGCACCGGAAATAGAAAGATAAAAAAGATAAATTCTCTGACCTCACAGAACCCACTGTCCTCCACAAACTCTGTCCCATGATCCCTGACTAGATGTAAATATCTGAAGAGCAGAGATTCATTCCCGTTTTGTATTCCCAGATTGCATATTCATTTATTTTACAAATATTTTAACTAATGTTCTAAATATTATGCTAGGAACACAATGGTAAAAAATGACATGGTCTCTCTCTTCTGAAGGAGCTTACAGTAGTAAAAGAAGCACAACAAGAACAGCTGGAGAGAAGAGTGTTGTAATGGGAAGGATACAGAATTTCAAAATTCCGAGCACACACAAAGGGATCCCACGCTCAACCCACCCGGCTGAGCTTGGGACGGTGAGGCTTCCTAACGGAAGTCACATCCAAGCTGAGACCTCAAGAATGAAGAGAAGTCAGCCAGCTACGAAGATAGTGATAGTCAAACAGTTTTTCACACAAAGAAAGTTTGTACAGAGGCCCAAGATGAGGGGAATAATGTAACTAAAAGGAGAAAGAAGGCCCAGGATGGAAGGAACTCTTTGCTGGGGATGGAGGAAGCAGGGATCTGGAGGCTCACATGAAAGAGTTAGGACTTTATCCTGACGGCAAGGACAGACTACTGAAGGACACCAGCATTACTCAAATACGAGGGGTCTTTGAAAAGTTCATGGAAGGATTCATACTATCTTTTAATTCTTCCACAAACTTTTTGAACTACCCTCAAACAACATGGATAGTAAACATTTGCCTCCATGCATCAAATAACCTTTTGAATAAATTCTAATCTTCTCTCTGCCCTAACTCAATACTTCTGACATCAGTGAAGAATATACAGGATTCCCTAACAAAACAAAGTTCTGGGTAAATACCCAGCACAGCATAACCCAATAAAAACATAATTGAGCAACATACGTAATTTTAAATTCTCTAGTAGCCTTATTAAAAAGATTAATAATATATTTTATTTAATGGAATATTTCTAAAATATTATCATTTCAACATGTAATCAATGTTAAAAACACTGAGATATTTTACATTCTTCTTTGGTACAGGTGTACGTCTACAAAAGCCAGTGTGCACTTTACACATACAACACATCTCAATCTGGGCTGTCCACATCTCAAGAGTTCAGTAGCCACATATGGCGAGTGGTTACCATACTGGACAGTGCAGATCTAGAATGTACATTGGGAAACATTTCTTGGACTTTTTACAGTACTTCTATCATTTACTTATTTGTATTTTTTTCTAGTTTATAAAAATAATGCAAGTCAGTTTTTCAATGAAATTTTAAAAAAAAACAACTCAATTTTGAAAGGTACCCATAATTCCATAACAAAAATACCCGTTAACATTTGAATGTGTATGTTTGTAAGACACTGTCCTATGTCCAGAATGCATGCAAGGCAGGCTTTCAAAAAAGTAAGGTCTCAACAGCTCTTTAAAAAACATGTAAACATTAGGAGTCTTTTTTATGAATCCATTAAAATTTATCTTTTAGGGGAAAAACTCACATTTCCAACACAGGTAAAAATCTAATATCTTAAACAGAATTCTTTTTTCGTGTGTGTGTGACCAGCCGCACCGCGCTCAGCCAGTGAGCGCATCGCACCAGCCATCCCTATATAGGATCCAAACCCGTGGCGGGAGCACCACTGCGCGCCGTGGGCTCAGCCCTTAAACAGAATTCTGAAAAAAATAAAACATTAACTCTGCTTTTACAGTTGTTACTTTTAAACCAATATTAAATGATTAATTCCCAGAACTTTGGAGTTCTATAGGGAAAAAATATCATTTTAGGGAAATACTGGTCTCCATATTACTTGTTTTCAAATTTCCCAGCTTCTCCAATTTATTTTTATTGACATTCATCTGTTCCACTCTTCCCCTTTTATTCCGACAAAAAGAAAAAAAAGGAAGAAATGAAGGGAGGGAGGGATGCCCTAACTTACTAAAGTAAAAAATTAGTTTCAAGAACTTGGTAGGTTTGACTGCATTCTCTGTCCTTCCTTTTACTACTTGGCAAATGACCTGGAGGCCATAAGTGCCCTTTGAGTGACTAGTTCCCCTGTCTTTGCAGGCCTGTGCCTTCAGAAGTTGCAGAATGACCAATATAACCACTAGACAACCTCCAGCTGAGCCTTGCTCCCGGAACCCCCTGATCATTCAGCAAATCATTCCTGTACTGTACTTTGTGGTCTTCATCACGGGGATCCTACTCAACGGAGTGTCAGGATGGATATTCTTTTACGTGCCCAGCTCCAAGAGTTTCATTGTCTATCTCAAGAACATTGTTGTTGCTGACTTTCTGATGTGCCTGACTTTTCCTTTCAAGATCCTTGGCGACTCAGGCCTGGGCCCCTGGCAGTTGAATGTGTTTGTTTGTAGGGTCTCCGCCGTGCTTTTCTACGTCAACATGTACGTCAGCATTGTCTTCTTTGGGCTCATCAGCTTTGACAGATATTATAAAATCGTAAAGCCTCTTTTGACTTCTGTCATCCAGTCAGTGAATTACAGCAAACTTCTATCAGTGACAGTATGGGTGCTCCTGCTCCTTCTCGCTATTCCAAACATTATTCTGACCAACCAGAGTGTTAGGGAGGTTACGAGAATAAAATGTATGGAACTTAAAAACGAATTGGGACGTAAGTGGCACAAAGCATCAAACTACATCTTTGTGGGCACTTTCTGGATTGTGTTTCTTTTGCTTATCATCTTCTATACAGCTATCACAAGGAAAATCTTTAAGTCTCACCTTAAGTCCAGAAGGAATTCCAGTTCAGTCAAAAAGAAATCTAGCCGCAACATATTCAGCATTGTGTTTGTATTTTTTGTCTGTTTCATACCTTACCACATTGCCAGAATTCCCTACACACAGAGTCAAATGGATGCTCATTACAGCTGCCACTCAAAAGAAATCTTGCTCTATGTGAAAGAATTCACTCTGCTACTATCTGCTGCAAATGTATGTCTGGACCCCATTATTTATTTCTTTCTGTGCCAGCCATTTAGAGAAATCTTATGTAAGAAACTGCATATCCCATTAAAAGCTCTGAATGACCTAGACACTTCCAAATCCAAAAGGGGAAATACAATAAATGAAAGCACAGATACTCTTTGAATTCACAGCCCCTTTCAAATAAAGTCTATGTATGCATGTTGACATCTTCAGTTACATGATAAGAGGAATAAACCCACACCACACCCTAACCAACTGAGCTAACTGGCCAGTGTGATAAGAGGAATGATTAAGAAACAGGCCCATAATAAGAATAATCTCTAGCACTGCCATCCAATTTAGAACCATAACCAATGTAAGTTTCAATGCTTTTTTGTAACATCAAAGAAAATACCCATCAGCAGAGTTCACAAAATGAACTTTGTTTTTCTTGTTAATAAAAAGAAAAAAATAATACATACAATTATTCAATCCTATCCTATCAAAACAGTAAGTTTAAATTTAAAATCACTAATCTGGCCAGTTAATGTAGAACTTTATTTATTTTTTAACTTTCTTAGAAAAAAAATTTTTTTTATTTTACTTCTCAATATACATTGTAGTTGATTTTCATACCCCTTTACCCGTTAATGTAGAACTTTAAATAGTAAATAAAGAAAACAGGAAGCAATCAAAGACAATTCACGTGGGCATCTTCTTTCTCCAAACATGAGAATTAAGTTAGTAAGTTTTGTGATTTTTTTCAGTGGGGTCCTTAAATGTCAACTTAAAAGCAGGCACAGTTTGATAATGGGCTAGAAGCTTGTTTGTAGTGAAAAGGTCAAGTTTTCTCTCATCTGAAGAAGCAGAATAAGCAGACACCCTGTAAATCACTGAAGAAACCCCTACTGATTTAACTCAGGGTATTTCAATGGAAAAGAGATACAAATTACATACTTTGTAATAAAAATGTAATGTTTTCCTGATAGCATTTTGAGGATGATATTAGATACATGTTAAGTGTATTTTATAAAAAGACTTATTAAGCCATTTAATGAGCCTGGGGTTCTGGTGTTAGAATATTTTTAAGTGAACTCTACCGAGAGAAGTTAGACATCTACATGTTTTGCCAGCAACTTTCCCTATTCAATAGTATGGAAAAATAAGAAAAAAAATAGGATGACTAGAAAAAGACACAAACACACACAAGCATATATTATTCTTTTGGGCAGGGGAGACAGTTTTCTTAGAAAGCAAATAGACTTGATAAAAAGAAAATCTAAAATTTCCAATAATGAGTGCAAAATTACACATAAGATGAAAATTCACATATCATATTTTCTAGAAAACAGATAAAATTTACATGTTAAGAGATGGGATATGGTTGCTGGCTTGTGAATCATCAAAACTAAATTCTTTCTCTGCTATTAACTGGCTAGAAGACATTCAGCCCATCTTTCAAATGTTCTTCTCAAGCATTTTTATAAGTAATATTTGTGTTTATTTCCTGCTTCACTGTATATGTACTAATAAAGAAATTATTTTTAATACTTTAATTTTTTATTCTTAATAATAAATGTTTGATGAAATATTACCAGATTTCCTCACAGTCAAGACACAGGTGCTTTTTTTAAATACACTCAATTACACATGCAAATACAAGGAAAGCAGTTACACAGAGAATTCAAAAATTCAACTTGCCACTGACTTTTCAAAATAACTATTTCTTTTTTTTTTTTTTTTGTCTTTTTCCGTGTCCGGCATCGGATCGCAACCCTCAGTGTTGCCCCCGTACCGGACCGGGACTGGCAACGGGATCGCAACCCTCGGTGTTGCCCCCGCGCCTCGCTCAGCCAGTGAGCAGGAACCGGTCTGTATGTGGGATCCGAACCCTTGGCGGGAGCGCCGCCACGCTTCCCAAGCGGCGCACTATCCAGTGCGCCACCGGTCCGGCCCTCAAAATAACTATTTCAATGCTCTAGGTCCTCTTCATATTTGAAGCACCTCAGAAACTCACCCTAAGTTGAGGAAGAGCTGGGAAGGTTTTCACCTTCGGTATCTACTTCCCACCCTCCTAACAGCTATTTGCTCCCAACTTTATGTCAAATATCCTCTCACAAAAAGAACAATATTCACCAAGCTATGATGAACATGCTTGGTTAACTAAGCTTGCTATATCTATTTGGCTAAATACATTTGGGGGGGGAGGGGGAGTTGTATTCATTCTTTACAACTCCCATTGGCCCAATGAACATGCTTGGTTAACTAAGCTTGCTATATCTATTTGGCTAAATACATTTGGGGGGGGAAGGGGAGTTGTATTCATTCTTTACAACTCCCATTGGCCCAGACAAGTAGTAAATACTAGGGTTTTCAATACCCCCTACTGGCCGCTGTAGAAAATGCAGTAAAAACATGGAGCCACGTAGCACCAAGTAGTGCCTCTGTAAGCCCTGTGCTAAAGCAGACTAGTCACGTGAAAGCAAGATCTTTCAGGAAACATCGTGAGATGCAGATAAGGATGCTGTGAAGCAACAGTTACTGCGTATCAGAATTTTTAGGTCTGGAGCAACACTAAAAACAAAGTGGCAGAGCACTGGCAACCATGGAGTGAGTAATCCAGGAACTTCTCAAAGATCACCAGTGCTGGTTCAGAAGGGCAAGAGGAAACAACACTCTCCAGGTCCTTGTGTAGGTAAAGTTATAGCACACGACTTCCAGTGCTCAGGGCGCCCAGTGCAGCTTACAAGTCAGGTGCCGGTGGTGGCAGCAGAGGCACTGTGAGCACGGTTCTCAGAAAACGGGAGGCTGAGGATGCCCGCAAGGAGAGAGCATGGGCCTCGGCAGCAGAGGCCCACTGTTTCCTCATGTCTTTAAGAGATGCAAAATCACAAAGTCTTTTAATTGGTGGGCCAGCAATTGAAAGAAAATACATCTGTGGACAGAATATGACATGCCAACAGGTGCTCTGCAACACCTGGAATGCAGAAATCTAATAGACAGGGTTTCAAAGTAGCCCATGACTGTGACTGAAAATCTCTTTCAACAGGAATTCTTGTGTGTTCTTTAACTGAACTGAGGTTCAGTTTTGAAGCATTGGTGATTCAAGTACCAATGCAGAAATATCCTGAAGTGTTTTTATAAGAGGAATATTTGAGGCAAGAAGAATCAAGGAACTAAGAGATCACAGAAAGATCACTATCATATAAAAAGATTACGCATGACACCTACCCACTGAGGTGGGGTGGACCTTGTGGTGGTGTTTTACAAAACATTGCTATCAGCAGGGCTCCTTTGTTGGTTATCTCCTCAGCTTCCAGCCTCTTTTCCCAGCAATAGAAGTCAACACACTTCCTTTGGGAAAGTCACTTTTCCCTGTTCTCAGCCACATAGCTATTGCAGAGCTGACCCTGTCCTCCAAGTCAGGGGCAGTCTGGATCATCAGCATGTCTGATTCCACTGGCCACAAGTTGGGATAAAACATGACCCAATTTGACCCAGTCACAGCAAGTTCCAGATTCCTGAAGAAACCCCCTGGAGGGTGTGCCGAGAAGATGCAAAGTCTGGAAGAGCTGCTTTTATTTGGCTACCACGATAGAGCCTAGAGTGTCCTATGAGTAGAAACTAACACCATGGATGGCAGACTGAAGAATGTCTGCCACCTGAGTGGTTACACAGCTGAGTGTCCACTTCAGCCCTCACCTAAAGCCACACCCACAACTTTGGACATTCAGGTATGTCAGCCAATAAACCTCTTTTATCACATAAGCTTTTATCACAATTTTAGCTGTATTTTTTTGGGGGGGGGGTGACATACAAATGAGAAAGTCTTGATACACTGGCTTCATCTAAAAGAATAATCCAGAAACTCTAGAAAACACCCTCACACTAACTTTGTTTCTACTTCATGATGTTAGTAAAATATGTCCCATTAGTATTTTGTATTCTGTCCTTAATCCTACTGCTGCCTCCTATTATCTTTAACTAATTCTGGAGAAAAAAAAATAGTGTCTATAAATACAGAAAAAATCTGTAACATCAAGAGATATAATATACAAATTACAAACGTAACAGATCACCTCTCCAAAAGGGCATGATATTTCTTCTGATTAAGCAACACTATGAGGGTATGTGTATTTGGTACTGTGTGGTCTTTAACAGTAAAAGCCACTACTTCCTTTTGGTCACCAATTCCCCAAAGACACCAATAGCATGTAGATACCATTTCATGTCAGTATATCTCCCAAAAAGAACCGCTTTAACAAAACATAGCTTTCCTTTCCCATACACCACTTTTCAAAATGCTTTATTCACTTCATGGCACTGTCTGTACAAAATGATTAAATGTTATGCTTAATTTATCTGTGGTAAATATATATTAGAAATATTACTTTAAAACTAGCTGCAGGAAAGAAACTAATTATTACACAAAATAAGGTGCTTCCCAAAGCAGTTTCAGGGCTTGTGGGAATATCAGTCATTACTTTATTCTTGTCTCTCCCACCTCCAACAGTTGGGGTATATAAGCATGGAAGAGCATGTTATAAAAAGAGGCCCATCTCAATAATAGCAAAATTCATGACAAGTATTTTCACTGGTAAAGTTCATGAGACCTCTTGTTACCTTTTGAAGATACTCACTGTATGCCTTCTATGGCTTCTCCCACGGCCACAGTCATAGTTAAGATCTCCTCACCCCACTTCCCAAACATAATTATCTCAAGTGCTTTGGAGACCTGCAATGCAGGATCTTAGACCAGGAGGTAAACTGATTGTTCTATCATCAGCCTCCAGGTGTCACCAGCCTTAAGCCACAATGTATCAGTAGGTAGGGAAGCCCACAGCTCAACCACATCTTCCCTTCCCTCCCAAATCCCCCATCATCCCATGAGCTGCTAACCTCCCCCCAGAGCACAGACGAAGCCCTAAGGGCTTCCTTTCCTATCATTCCTGACACAAAAGGACACCAAGAAAAGTCCCTCTCATAGCCTCCATGCAGAATTTCATATTACTCACAATACATTCTTGATATTCCCTTTTCTAAGTTAAAAGAGTCTCTACATTTAACATGCAGCTTTTTTCAAGCTGTTAATTATTTATGTTCTACTTCAATAGCTTTCCAACAGAATACCAGACTCTGACACCTTACTGACTGAAATGAAAATACTCATTTTGTTTGTGAAGTAAACATCACTTTTCAACTTCCTATCAAATTCATTTTCTTGTTAAGAAAAACATGCCATCATTTTTTTAAAAATGCCATAATCAAGTATATTTTCTTATCTGGCTGATATTATAAAAGTAGTTAAGTGGAAAATAAAGAAAAATGCTATTTTTTAACAAGAAAAACAGCATTTCCATCGATGCTATTCAAAATAAGCATTCCTTAAGTGTTTAAAAAGTAGATTCAGAATGTCCTGGTTACATTAATGAAGCACTGAGGGATATTTAATAATTAAATGAAAGGAAATAAAATAAAAATCAATCAAAGCTGTATCAAATGATGAGATAGCACTAAAAGCCTTGTAAGCCCATAAACCAAACACTCCTTTCTACCTGCCAAATCTCTCTCCTCAGACTTCCCCACTTCCCAGGACTGCAACCTCACCTGCTCTCCACCCACCCACACCACAGTGATTTTACCTCGGCAATGGTTCCCAACCACCCATCCCTTCCCATGTAGTTTCAGATCCTCAGTGCCTCTCATCTAAAATGACTGCATCATCCCCTAACTGGTTTCTTGTTTTCCAGTTTCTCTCCTAAGCCAACAAACTCCAGTGCTGCCAGGTTTACCTAATACTGCTGAACTAACACTCCTTTCTTCGCATAACTGAAATATCTCCACTGCTTACTTGTTAAAGTGCTTTAATCTAAGATTTGATTTCAGCCTTTTTCCCACATAGATCCTGCTCAGACAGCCCAAATTCTCAGATTGCCTGACAATCCCCAAACACACCCCCTGCACCCCAACTATCTGTGTTGTCCCCCAAAAATACCACCTTTCGGCTCACTTAGGTGGGGCAGAGTGGTGCTTCTGCTAAGTCAGGAGGGTTACACTTCCTAGATTTCCCACAGGTTCTAACGGCACTTAGTAAATCTGCATCACTGCAGGTTCAGGTGATAAGATTCCTTACCATCTTTTCTACATCATAACTTTGAGAAAGTAACAAAAATATTCCCTAGATGGGAGCTCAGGAGGCAGGCTGCAATTAATAAATCTTTAGAATTTTTCACAAATATTTGATCAAAAAAGAAAGATTTACATGGCAAGGGAAAGAGAAATATCTCCAAATAAACTTTTCCTGGAAATTAACCACAGAATTTGTAAAATGTGTTCTGTGCTTTAAAACTGGTATTAGTCGTAAGCTCATAGGAAATGGACCATAACCATTAAATGGAGAGAAAAAAAAGAAAAAAGGAAAAAAACCCATTAACTTCAGTGACTAAAAAGTAATAAGATAACCTTTACAAGTTCTTTCTTGGGATTTTCCCATGAATTATTTTATGACCATGGATCAAACAGCAGTCACATCTCACAACTGTGTATTGACTCAACTATATAGCCAATAAAAAGGTGGGAAAAAAAGCCAAAAGGATCAGCAAGGGGAATGTCAGCGGAAGGTACTCGGCCTCTGTTTTAAATGAGTTCACATTCCAAGGATGTGCAAAAACAACCTTTGCCTTCAAATCATTCCAAATTTTTACCCTTTATTTTATTAAAAAGGGAAAACCAAGGCAGAGCTTAAATAATACAGAAACAAACATCTGCAAAGCCACATATCTATGCCTCACTTTGAAACTACTCTGCCTAATCATACAATTTACTGTCAGATTTGAAGCTACCCATTTCAGTCAGCGTCAGGAAAGAGTCTTGGGCTAATCCAGGTGGGAAAAATAATTATGTGATTTTTAAAAAAACTTTTGAAATGTAACTCTGAAGCACAGTGGCTCCAGAGAGAGGACAAACCCAAAGCCACACAGGCTGTTGCTGAAGTAATTGATCATAAAAATCTTCAAAGTGTAAACTATTTTGAGCTGAGAGCATCCTTAATTCACATTCCAGAGTTACAGACTCCCTGATGAGGTGGAAACAGGAGTACACTGTTCCACGGCCCAATGACACTCAAATTCAAATGGTTACAAACACTAAATGGAAACGGGGGAAGGGACCTGGACTGACCTGAGGGCCTCCTTTGTAATCACTGTCCCTGTCCAACACTTTCATGATAAGGAGCATAAGTAAGAGCTGGGTCACTAGAGTCTAACTGAGCAGCGTTGGGCAGGCCTTAATTTCTCCATGCCTCAGTTTCCTCATCTGTAAAGGATGAAATCTCCAATACCTCATGTTTTTTTTTGTTTGTTTGTTTTTTAAGAAAATAAGTCCTCAGACTCATGCCTGGCTGTGGCAGTGGTTACCTAACCCAACACCCACTGTCCCCTTCCTCAATAATCCAAAGGGTTTCCATACTGTGCTTAAAAAGCAAATTTGAAGAATGTTAAACATTAAAAGCAAATACTTCTACTGAAATACTATTGTTTGTTATTTGTGCTCATTCAAATCAGAAGCATGATCTGTATGGAGAGGAGAGTTAACTACAAAAGCATTTTCTTTCTCAACTCATAACTTAGTGGGGCAATTTAGCTTTACTTTTTATTTTACACACATAAAATATCCACCAAAATAACTAACCTATCACTTCTTAAATAAAAAGTATGGCCATGACCAAGGTAAGGGAAAAATAGCTTCATTTCACTTCTTCCCACTTGGGTTTCTGACACACTGCGTTAGTGATGACATTCAATTTCCTGGAACACTAACAAAGTACACTCTGAAAAACATTTGTCCTCAATGACACTGACAGAAAGAAGTGGCTTGTGGAAATTCACATGGAAGTCATGTAAAAAGAATTACCAGGGATGGTAGAAAAAAAAATGTATTTCCCCTGTGAATAAATTTCCACACAGTGCCAGGTCGCCTAAGCACATTCTCAAGAGGAAGAACATGACTCAGTTTCACTATTAAAAGATTAGTTCTCACTATTCCAAAAAGGACACAGAACACTGAGAACCAGAGCACTTCAGCACCTTCACATCTGGCATGCAGACAAACACTGAGGCCTCAGCAGATTTTAAAGAATAGCAGTTTGTACTTTCCAATTTTGTTTATAACCCTGAAGTGAACATACAAATATGCCTACCTAAAAAAAAAGAAAAAAGAAACTCTACCAGAAATCTTCTTATCCCAGTTCTCCTTCATATCATGTTGAAACCATTCACTGCTCAGTTGCAGCCAACCCCAGCTCCACTTTCTCTCCATCTCACCCTCTCTACCCCCCAGGGGATGCAAACCCTAATCCTAACTTGTCACTTGTCTGCAAATGTGTCTTTTCTACAAGTGTGCTCTTAGTGAGTCTAAAAGACGATCATTTCCTACCACTATTATGATGAAAACTAACACTGGTTCTTTAACCAAAAACCAAAGTTTGAGAAACATTTGTGGTTTTTTTCCCTCTAACTTTTAAGCAAATATATATAAAAAGTTCCCATTGGCATTAACAATAACAATAACAATATGAATTTGGGAGAACTCCAGGATATCTGAAACAAATGGCCATTATCTTCATGAACATCCTTACATTTTTTTTTTTCCAATAGTTCCCTTAACTCTCCCTAAAATCCCGTTAGCTAGACATTTCTCATTAGTCTTTTGATAAATTTTTCTTTTTAAAAGCTAGTAACAAGGAACTTATCTTAGATTCTGGAGGTTTCTTTTGACTTTTTTCTTATTATCTGGGAAATTGACAAAGAATCATTAGGAGAAAAAGACCTTTTACAAAAGAATATGAGCTCCTGTCCCAAGCATATCTGGGGGCGTTCTAAATTACTGGTTCAAAGTTGATTTGTAAGTGCAAAGCAGTTGACTGAGAAAACTAAGCACCTACCAAACCAACAAATCATTAAGAAGAAACCAGACCTTAACTACCCAGGCAATGGTTTTGCACTTACAAATCAACTTTGAACCAGCAAATTTAGAACTCCCCAAAATATGCTTGTGACAGGAGCTCACATTCTCTTTTATAAAAGCTAGCCTTATAAAAAAGAAAGATGACCTTACAAAGCCAACTGATGATGTGGATGAGATTGCTCCTTAAGAGGCAGTGACTTCAGGGCCAGCATGTGGCTCACTTGGGAGAGCGAGGTGCTGACAACACCACGTCAAGGGTTAAGATCTCCTTACTGGTCATATAGTAAAAAAAAAAAAAAAAAAAGAGGCAGTGACTTTTATGTTAGGCTCCTCACCATGCTAGCCATCTTTCAGACACTCAGTGAACATTTGTTCACCCACAGGCAGAATGGACATTTAACCAAACAATTTAAATTGCACGCTGTAGGGTCCCTTCACATACAATCTATTAATTACTAAACGCCTGTCTCAATGAATTAAGCTGTTCGGGTCAAACTGGCAAATACTTACTGCAGTCTAATCTCATAACTTGGAAAAACAGATATGGTATATTCTTGAATGAAAAAATTACAAACTCTAAAATAGTATGCATAGTATGATAACTCTGTGTGTGTTGAGGGGGGGACAACTGGCTGGTATGGGGATCTGAACCCGTGACCTTGGTTTTATAAGGCTGCTCTCTAACCAATATATGATAACACTTTTAAATTTAAAAAAATCACAATCATAAAAAAAAAATGTTAAGCACATGTACCAAAAATGTTAACAGTAACTGTCTCTATGCATAATGACGTTCCTTTTCTATTTCTATTTCCAGATTTCTCTACAATGAACAACAAAGAATAAAGATAAATAAAACATATAGTTTACCAGATTCTGTTAAATCCCATCTTTTTGTTTTTTGGTTTATTAATAGATATCTCAACAGGGATACAAACAATATTTTTTAATTATAACTTTGAAATGCTGGTGAGTGTCACTATGTGTAATAAGACATAGTCGCTTTAACACCTTTTATCTTTAACTCAACCCCTTTCAGGGCATAAACACTGACATTCTTTGAAATCATTATGACACAGAATATATCTTGGGTACCTAAAAAAGAAAAAAGGCTAGGTACTACAATGGACAAATGAAAATCTTTCCTCTAAAAAACACAGACGGATCTGAATTGCTTAAGAAAGCATACACGAAATTGTAAAAAACAACAACAAAACAAACTTCTTTAGGAGACTTTTATACAGTTAAAGTATTCACAAACCACAGTTTCATCTACGTCAATACGCAACATTTTAAAACCACACAAAAAGGAAAGGAAATTTTTAGTACAGCCAGCAACCCTGCAATGGGGCTGCTACTGCTGTGGCTAACCGAACAGCTGCTGCTTCTCTAAAGACTTACAGCTAGGCCTGCTGAGGCTCAGAGAAGATACCCTCAGGTATGTCTTTTTAAATACTTAAAACATTTAAATGCTTTTTCATGGAGGGCAAATTTATGATTTTCAGTATTTGATTCATGTAAGTTAAAAAAAAAAAAAAGCCAACAACTCGTAAGAAGGTTGTTGTATAAGAGGGCACCAATTATTAAACTCTAAATAGATTCTTGCTGTAAACTACACCATAATTTTCTTCTGATGACTCCATCTGTCTCGAAAAGACACCTTAATTCACACCAGACCAAATACTTAGGTGAGCACTAACTATTCAGTAACTCAATTTTATAACTGGATGAGTAAAGGGCACATTGTAGGCCTTCACAACAGGGCACAGAAGGTCTTAAAATAACTTTCCTCTATAAATATTACAATAAATAATTTCAAAAAAATTCCACTGTGACTCCCATAGAAAACCTAATCAGTTTATTTTCTAAGCAATGGGCACTCTATCAGAACTAAGAAGACATATAAATCTTTTCTTCATTTTGCTGGAATACCTTTGAGTACCTGAAATTTCCACTTGCTAATAATTGGTTGGCAAAATATTTGCTCAATTCTCAAATTTGTGACAGAGAACATGAGATGTTATAATAGCATAATTTAACCTCTAACTGAAATAACCAAGAATTTTAAATAGACCATGTTTTCATTGTAGTCTAGACAGAAGTCATAAAAGCAAATGCTAGGCGCTCTAAGACTCTCAAGCATTACTTATGAATGATTACACTACGATTATTTTAAATAAGTTACTCATGTATATCACATATAGTTGGTTCTAGTTATAGATAACATTAATTAATCAAAGCAAATTCTTCTAATTCTTCTCTATCATATAAGTCTCATTAATAAAATGAGACTTTATTGCATAATTGTGTGAGTAATGGGGCACTTAAAGAAATATATGTTACTATCGTTATACAACATTTAACATAAAAGAGCATAAGCCAAAATCCTAGCACCTTGTAAAGGAACAATAAGCAAAGGTGAGAGATGAGATCGATGTAAACCAACGCTAGTTTTTAACACAGAGAAGAAAAGTATGTTCAGAATTCCAAAGCACAAATAAATGGTGACTATCAAAAATCAGGGTCATAAGGAAGTGAGGGAAGCCTAGAGTAGGTTTCAGAGGTGAAGAGTTTCCTTCAGGCCCCAAGAGTAGGCAGGATTCAGGAACAGATAGGATGAAAGCAAAAATCCTGGTCCTGCTCACACAAGCTGTGAAATCTTGAGCAACACACAAGTGCCAGACCTCAGTCTCCCCAGCTCCTCTGGGGACTGGACTGGATGCTATCAATAAAGGTTCTACACATCCTCAAAGTCCTATGATTCCAAAATTCTATCACATACAGAAGTACAAAGGCAAGAAGGAACTATTCATAGAACCGCAGAGATCCCATCAATCTAGAGAGTCAGGATTAAGAGAAAGTAGGGATGGTAGGGAGGAACTAGGTTACCGGAACTTCAAAAGTAAAGTTGGTTTAAACGTGCAGAATAGGACCTAGATTTGGCTTTGAAATATCTATATTGTAATACGAAACATCAAAAAACATGAAAAACCTAAACTTCTTTTATTAGTATTTAGGAAAGAAGTTAAGAATGAATATTTTATTTCAGCTCTTTTACCTAAACATTGTTTAGAATATAGTTTCTGCCACATAATAAGCCCTTAGTAAAAACTGGCTACTATATAAATAATAATCATTATTATCATCATCACCATTACTACTGTTATTATTGAGGCAGAATTTTGAAGTGGTTTTGAATGTGGCTTCTGCGATCTGACTGTCCGGGTTGGAATCCTGGCTCTATAACTTACCACTTATATAACCTTAGGTACTTAATCTCATTATGTCTCATTTTTCTCATCTGTAAAACACGGATAACAAAATCTACACAACAGGAATGATGATAGGCTAAATAAGTACATGAAAAGTACTTAACACAGTGCCAGACACAAAGTAAATGCTTAATTATCTTCACTGAGTTTGGTACAGAATGACATTATTCATGGACCCTAAAGTCCTAACTCAGGTAGGTACTCTTTAAATGACACTTTAATTTAGAAAGTTTTATGTACATCTGCCTTACTAATCTGCTTGCATTTGGCCTTCTGTGTCAGCCACTAAACTTATTATTTATTATTTTTTTAAAAGGTTGCATATCAATTTTTTTTCTGGCAAAATACAAAACTAACCTTCTAGTCTTTAAAACAAAAAGTTGTTTAATATGCAAAGGAGGACCCATATCAAAAGGCAGAACCAGAAAGAAGCACCCGTGTCCCTAAACATGGGAGTTAGTCTGGATCAGGTCAAAGGGAGCCCAATTAGGATACCTAGAGCTTATAAACCCACCCAGTGTTCCAGATTTGGAAGGGATATGACAAGATTTTATTCTCATTATCAATGTCGATCACAATGATTCTAAGACTATGTCCACACTTTTGACTGCCTGAAAACCCATGATGGGGTGGGGTGGGGGGGAATAAACCAACTCCAGTGTTAATGTGAAATGTTTTGAAAATAACATAACTGAGCCTCTCTTTGAGGACTTTGTAACCAATGAACACCCATGTTCTAGAAACTTTCAAAACACATTTTTCACAAAACTGCTCGAAAACACTGACACAGAAACATCTGTACCAGTACTATCCAATAGAAATATAATGCAAACCACAAGGATAATTTAAATTTTTCTAGCAGCTACATTTTAAAAAGTAAAAAGAAACAGGAGAAATAAATTTCAATAATATATTTATCCGAATAATATACCAAAAAAAGTCATTTCGACAGGTGCTTGATATAAAAAATATTGACAAGATATTAAAGATTCATTATTAATTATTATACTATTTCTATAAAATAGTATAATTTGTGCTACTTGTATTGTTCATTATAGTATTTTGTACTAAATCTTCAAAATTCAGTGTGTATGCGTATGCTTTTGCAGCACGTGTTAATTTGGACTGCCCACATGCAAAGGCTCAATAGCTCCATGTGGCTAGAGGCTACACTATTGAACATTACAGGTCTATACCACTGTGAAATGGAGCAATGAAAAAGGAGGTCGTACGCATCAATTCAAGACCCAATTCTAATTCTTCAACTCTCTCTGCTAAAAAGAAATTTTGTTTCTGAAAATGTTCTAACAGGTAGGTTATAAAGGATCTCCTTTCTAAAAAACACTTTAAATTTTACTACAATATTCTGTCACCTCTTACCTCCCGTCAGCCTAGGTTATTCCAGCATGAGGAGCTATATGAACCTATGAAAAAAGAAATCCAGAAAGCCTCACTTTCTGAAAGCTCCTGACACTCAACCACAACCCTAGTTTCCTCTTTGTACTTCTTAGAATCTCAGTTCACTTATATCCTCTGCAAACTAACTTCCAACCCAACCGTAACAAAAGAGCTATCAGAATGCAAAAACGAGGTCAAAAATATCCCTTTCTGAAGCAAACCTGCATGGGATTTCCTCAAAGTCACAAAATCAGACAAAGGCAAACCCAGGCTTCCTTGTAATTTAGGATATTCTCACCAATCCACAAAGTCTAGTAAATTCCCAATAAAATCCCAAAAGCAAGAAAGATAATGGAAGTATGAGTGCAAATATTTTTCAAGAATATATATTCTAATCTTAATTATTAATCTCCCCTCCTTTTTATTTTTTTTTAAACAGATTGTATGGATTTTTTTTTTTTTAATTGACAGAGTCATCCTCACTTTCCCTCAAGATGACAAACAGTTCATTCTTCTGCCCAGTTTACAGAGATCTGGAGCCATTCACTTATTTTTTTTATTTAGTTTTCCTTGTTGGAATTATTGGAAGTTGTTTTGCAACCTGGGCTTTTATACAGAAAAACACAAATCACAGGTGTGTGAGCATATACTTAATTAATTTGCTTACAGCTGATTTCCTGCTCACTCTAGCATTACCAGTGAAAATTGTCGTCGACTTGGGTGTGGCACCCTGGAAGTTGAGGATATTCCACTGCCAAGTAACTGCCTGCCTCATCTACATCAATATGTACTTATCAATCATCTTCTTAGCTTTTGTCAGCATTGATCGCTGTCTCCAGTTGCTTCACAGCTGCAAGATCTATCGAATACAAGAACCTGGATTTGCCAAAATGATATCAACTGTAGTGTGGCTAATGGTCCTTCTTATAATGGTGCCAAACATGATAATTCCCATCAAAGTCATTGAGGAAAAGTCAAATGTGGGCTGTATGGAATTTAAAAAGGAGTTTGGAAGGAACTGGCATTTGCTGACTAATTTCTTGTGTGTAGCAATATTTTTAAATTTCTCAGCCATTATTTTAATATCCAACTGCCTTGTAATTCGACAACTCTACAGAAACAAAGGCAATGAAAATTATCCAAATGTGAAAAGAGCTCTCATCAACATACTCCTAGTGACTGCAGGCTACATTGTATGCTTTGTTCCTTACCACATTGTCCGAATCCCATACACCCTCAGCCAGACAGAAGTCATATCTGACTGTGCAACCAGGATTTCACTCTTCAAAGCCAAAGAGGCCACACTGCTCCTAGCTGTGTCCAACTTGTGTTTTGATCCTATCCTGTACTATCATCTCTCAAAAGCATTCCGCTTAAAGGTCACTGAGACTTTTGCCTCACCTAAGGAGACCAAGGCTCAGAAAGAAAACTCAGGATGTGAAAATGATGCATAAAATATGGGATTTTTCATGTTATCACTTCTTGCTTTACTCAACCATAAATCTCCTTACAGTTTTAAGAGAGAAAAAAAGAATCTCCATAAGAAAAAACACAGACAGCTAGCAAATGTGGACTGGTTTACTTAAAAAGTCTGTTTCTAAATGCAAGCCAAGACTGTACTCATATGGTTGTTGATATTCCTTAACTATTTGTACAAAAAACTAGAGTCTTGTTGAACCAATGTAAAGCCCTGCAATATCCTTGAAATCCAAGAGATCTGTGATATAGATTCAGAGGCATTCATGAGGTATTCATTATATGCCTGGAACTGACTTCCTGATAAAAATATGCAAAATAACCGCCATGTAAGTTGCCAGAAGCCCTTCAGCGACACAATTTTAAAGGCCTTTAGATGACTTTTCTTTTTAAATAAATGCTTACATGCAACCACCTGTGCCTGATTTATTTTTAATCCATCACTTCAAAAGATGGTAACCTTTCAGCTCACTAGGGACAAATATTAGAGACAGGGGGAAGGAGATAAAAACTTTTTTTTCTAACCATATTCTTATATTCTCCTTTCATGCATGCTAGATTAGTCTGATCTTCAACTTTTAACATCTTTTTTTTCCTAACACAATAACTAAAAACTTCTATTTATAAAAAGACTTAGAAATACATGGATAATTTTGAAAGTATTATATATACTTATTTTCTACCTGTAGGTATAAATAAAGATTATTTATTAGTAGTAATGATAAATCTAGTGATTTCCTTTTTTATATACCAATATAAAACACATAGGCTTTATAACATTTTCAGGGGACTTGTTACATTATGCTAACTACTGAAACTACTGTTTTGGAACTACAAGCTCAAGGAATGGAAACTACATCAAAGGAATGGAAAAATAGCACTGGTCAAAGTCTTAAAATAGAAACACCAACTCCACATAGCAAGGCTATGTTAAGAACACAGCATGGGCTAGGCTGATCAGTGCTGCTCAGGTCCAGAAATAAGAGCCTGACCCCAGGTGGGGCCAGCAGTTTAAAGTAGGGTGATTCTAGTTCTCAGGGTCATAACTCTGACCAAATTCTCCCCACTGCCACTGATGCAGAAAGAATTCAATACATGGCATTAAATAAAAGACTTATTAGGGAAAACAAGACTGGACAAGTTCGAATAAGCACATATGAGATTTTCTGTTTGTTTTTCATTCCATTAGTCAAAGCCCACATAAAAACGGTTGATAATACATTTGTGTTAGCTGTAATGACTATGAAATGGTGTTCCTGGAAGCTGGGAAAACAAGTTTTTCCATTTGAAGAATTATTTTCTGAAGCTTGAAATTCCTGTCTATAATTTCACAAACGTATTTTCTGACTCTGAAGTGAATGAAAAATGACAAAACGCAGAGTGCCGATTACAAAGCTTAGAGCATATTAAGTGCTGCACATCTCCTAGCTACTAGTAATGATAAAGACTCCCAGTAGCATCGTGTATCCAAAACAGTATCAATGATTTAACTAAGTTACAAGTTGGCAGAAAACCTCTACACTAGATCCAGTGTTTGTTAGTAGTCTGAAGAACATGTTTTTCTAGTGGGCAGATGGAGACATCATGACAATGAATACATATACATGAAACTACACTAGTTTATTTTTCTGATTCTTTGGTCAAATCCCCTTAAGTACTCTCTCCTTGGTTTTCACTCACTAGGGACAAATATTAGAGACAAAGGGGAGATAAAAACATTTTTTTTTAAACCATGTTCTTATATTCGCCTCACATTCATGCGAGATTATTCTGATTTTCCCTTTTCGTTAAGGAAGAGAACGAGACTCTCAACTAGCTTTCCTAATGGTCCTTTGTTTCCCCATCGATGGCTTCTCCTGAATTACACTCATAGTAAAGGTTTTTTTTTTTTAAGGCAACCGGTGTTGAAAGGCTATTAAAAAAATTGTATCCCACAGTATCAATCATTCAGCAGTTCTTTTATGTTTATATTACAGTTGAATTATATCATTCTCTATCATGAGACTTAATCATTGGAAATCATTCAAGCTTGCTCCTCTAAGGAAGTAGACAGCCCTTAGAATACTAAATGCTGGGAATGACTGTGAAGCCAAGGTCACATGCACAACAGAACAAAGAATATGATGCTCAGCACCCTGTTCTAACACCTGGACACATGGGGCACAGAGACCTGCAAAGCTTATCCAAGAGAGGGGCACATAACCTCAATCAGTTTCAACCACTTTCAACATTTTGCCATATAAGCTTTATTTACTGTCCCTTTTTTCTTTTTTTAATAAACTTTTTATTTTGGAGTAATTTCAGATTTACAGAAAAGTTGCAAGGATGGTGCAGAGTTCCCATATGCCCTTCAACCAGTTTCTTCTCATGTTAATGCCTTCGAGAACCGTGGTACATCTGTCAAAACTAACAAGTTAACACTGGTAACATTACTATTAAATAAACTCTAGTCTTTAGTGTCCCCCCTTTTTTGACTCTAAATATTTTAAAACAAATCCCTGACATCATTAAAGTTCATTCGTGAATACTTCAGGATATATCTCTAACACATAAGGCCCTGAGGAGGTTCCCTGATCCCCTAAATAAACTGAGATTATTCCATTATATCAAAAATGAGTGATGCCTACAGGTAACATTTAAAATTTCATATAGTCAGGTAGTGATAAAACAAGAAAGAATTTTGGCAAGTTTTGACATTGCCCTGAAAAATTAACAAAAAAGTTAAGACACACAAAAAAATTCTTTAATTAAAAAAAAAGTATAGAAAAATTTTTTAAAAGGATTTTTAATTTTAATGAGAAAAAAAGTATGGTTCAGTGATTTTGAAAGTCATTTTGGAGGAACGTTTGTAAATACCAAAAAATAAGTAACTTTAACAAAACATTTAGTCTGCAGATCAAAACTCCCTAAAGACATCCAGGAAATAACATAATATACCTACAATGACATTTTTGATACACAAAAGCAGCACCCACTGAGAAAAATGACCCATTGAAATTGTGCTTTAACATAAAATTTTAGGAAAGAAGTCATGGACCCCATGAATAAAAAGTGTTTTCAGATTTTGACTCAATTTTCATCACTAATACCAAGAAACTAACCTGTTTCCCTTTGGAATAAAGCATATTACTCTGTGAAGACTAAAACACTAAATTTCCTACCAACAATTTCCTATTTGCTATCCAGTTCTTAAATTCAACAGATCCAAATTCAAATCTATCTCATGTGTAACCTCTTCTACAAAGTCTTACCCAATTTCTCAATCAGATGTTCTCTTTCCCTCTACTACTCATTCTTTAAGAGTAGAAGGGACGCGGAATGTCAAATGGTTCACCTCCCAATGGCACTTGGGCTTTTACGCAATCATTGCACTTACTTGAGCACTTGTCACTTATATGCATTTGTCTCCCTCTTATCTTATTCATCTTTCCTGTGCCCCAAAATACTTACTCATCTGTATAATACCAAAAGTACCTACGACAACTCAGCACACACAGAAGCAACTCAGTAAATGACTTTCAAATTGAAGTAGAAAAACACATTCAGACATCATTTGCAGTAACTCAAATGCTCTTTAATAAAAGGATACTAATATAGAAAATTTCATTTTCGAACCAGCCACTAGTATCACACCACAAATTTGGACTACATCACTATATAAGCTATTATACATGTTAATGTCAGAATTATAATAAAAGGAGCAACAAATGCAAAGGCTCACCTGCTATCATTAAGAAAGTAGTTGAATAATCTGACATTCAATGGTTAATGATCGTGTAATAAAATCATCAGGGTGTAAACTGATTGTAGAAATGACTTACCAGAGGTATAGGAAAATGTGTTGCATACTGCAGGTGACGAAGGAGGTCATAATTAGATGGAAAAATTAATTCCCTTGATTTTTCCCTCTTCACCAACTTCTCACCATTAACTGACATTCTTCTGCACAAGGAAGGGTTGGCATTCTCACAGGACTCTCCAGGCATGGGAGAAAAAATCTAAGTCATGTAAAACAAATGTTGGAGATTGTAAACGAAAGAGAGCAAAATCAAACCACAGTGCTACGCACCAGAACTTCAAACACACAGTGCACTCATACAATAATACCTTTTCCTACTTCACCACTGAGCAAAAAATATGAAGAAATTTTGTTAATTTCCACAAAATTCACATTGAAGTCAATATCACCCCCCATTTTGAAGAGGAGAAAATGACAGCCACATGCATGTAAGAAATGTGTCTACACTATCCAGAGGACCAAGGATAAAAGCAGACTTATTGGTATGTTTTCCTCATAGGGCTATATTTCCTACAAAAACATATACATAACAATAATTAACTAATAAAACTAATGAACAATAGACATAAAGGTTTTAGTCTGTCCCCCAATGCTTTTTTTCTTTATAAAGAGTTATACATTGAGATACATGAGGAAGAACACATTATAATTATACTTTGATAAAGGAGAATGTCTAACAAGTCCAGAGCCACGAAAGCTGTTATTTAGAAGCTAAAGACATACATGGCAAATCAACACAGACTGTCATGAAGAAACCACATTCATGCATTCCTGAGAGATGGTCATCATCAAATGAACAAAGGAGTTATAAACAGTCAGTTAGGAGAACAGGAGTGTTGTAATTCACAAAGATGGCAACACACCCAAAACTGAGGATGAGCCAAAGTGAGACAAGAGCATGAGATGAGATGAGATGAAAACGGCACCTTAGGCAGCACATTGACATCACAAGTACACAAGTCATTCTGCTCATGGGGCAAGAAATAGAAGGATGGAGACAAGTTGGGGTGGGAGTGAGTGGGTTAACCATCAATAAGAATCAAAAGTAGAACCTACTGGAAATTCCGAACCAAAGTCAGTTTTAAAGTCATTCTTGTCTACTTCATCAAAAATGTTAGTGGTTCCTGAGTCAATGCCCATATGTGCCATTATACTCTGTTCCTGATAATTGCCAGAGAAAGAAAGTCACATTGTAAATTTTGTAGTTCATTAAGAAACTGAAGCGAAAACATGACAGTGAGATGAACCATCCTATGTCTTCCCACCCCCAAATTGAAGGAAGCTTTAAGACGGGCATTGCTTTGAACAGCCACATTCTCCCTCATCATGAGAAAGTTTTAACTTCCATGATATTTTAAGGCAAGAGCACACAAACTTCCTGATTAAAAACAAACTGGCCACAAACAAAACAAAACAAAAAAAACTGGCCATAATTTCTTTCTTTGGGCTATTGCCAGTCACATGCTCACCAACTTTTCTTAGTAAGAAAAATCTAAGATTACACACACATACACACGCACACACACAAGGGTACTTCAAAAAGTTCGTGGAAAAATAGAAGTAAAAGATAATACGATTCTTTCCATGTACATTTTGAAGTATCCTCATATAAGGTATAAGATACCTGAATATCCAAGACTAGAAAATAAAAAGCAGAAGCACAGAAAACACATAAACAGGTAAAGGAACTTTAGTTTTCACCCTCGTAATTTCCACTGTCAATCAATTAAGAAACAAAAGTATTTACATTAAAAATACTTTTTAAAAATCCTGCACCATTTGGAAAATCTTAAGACTACAAACTATGAATTTATGTTTGCAATTCTAATGTCAGGCTTTCTTATTACAAGTACAACTACTGTTTTAAAAATATCATAATGGTATATGCTTCAACTCTCCCAGAACCATTATGAGGCTTTATTTTTAAGGAATTTTCACAATCTCTCACCATCGTCTACTATTTCCCATCACACCTTTATCTTTTTGTCTTAAAAATTTCAGTAAGTATCTGGAACAACGTCCAAAATAGCAGAACTTAGCAGAAAATTATAAAGTCATACTCACAGCGTAAAATAAAATAACTTGTTGAAAAGAACACTTCTACAATGTTTTAGAAAGAGAGACTAAATTTTTAATTAATTGAAATGAAAATATGATGTGTTAGGACCAACAGAATTTCCCACTATGTACCAAAGATTGATATAAGTAATGAATAGCTTACTGGGGAAAAGATGCTCCTCAGAATCAAAATTCAGCTGAAACTTTTTCAGTTCTGAGACACAAAGTTAAAGAAAATCTATAGACTAGATACATCTGGAATTGGAAGCATTTAATTCCAATCCCATGAAAAATTGTATGACCCATCTAATCTATTCATTAACAATTTTATACTATCCAAAACAAAATTCCGGAAAACATATGCTACAGTACAAATATCCTTCCTGATGGAGGAGTAGGGATAATAGATTTGTAGCATGAGAAGAAAACAGAAAACAATTGCTCTCCCACCACTAAATAATCCATCTGAAAGTGGTTCCCCAGCAAAGTTTAGTTTCGGGGGATATGGAGTGTCACCTCCAGGGCCATACCTCCATTTTCATGTCATGGTCTTTTGAATAGTGCTCATCTGCATTTTCCCCTGCTGGTGACCGTGGCCGGGTGGAGGCGGTGACTGACAAGTCTCCTCGAGATATGAGGGTACACATGTATGCATCATGGGAAAAGACATCGTGGCGGATGAACTCGCAGAAGAGCAGCACCAGGTTCACAAATTCCACCTTTTCACATTCACTGTTTGGATCCGCTGTAGAGAAGGAAATTCAATCAAAAGTTCCTTGACCCATTGGAAAAAACAACCAAATACTAAGGCTTAACAACATTTTCATTACCCTTCACAATCTTTTTCTTTTTCCCAAAAGGAAAGATTTATTGGAAGATTTACTGAGGCACTAGCGTTTTGTGTCCAGAACTAACAGGCAGGTTTCAACTGTCCCACTATAATTGAAAAACAGTAGTATCCAGTGTGTTCAGCACAATTTCAAGTTTAAGGATAGTAGTCGTCCACAAATGAGTAACTATTAAGTGATAATGTAAACAAACAAAATTTCAAGTTAAAAAAAAAAAAAAAGAAAAAAAGCAAGCAGAGCTAGACTAGTGTCCTCTGGTTTTACTGTTAAAATAGCTCATGACTACTTTTTATAGCTTCAGTGTATCCACGTATCTGGGGGGGAGGCACTTTTTCAAACAGAACCATAATTTGAATGGTATTTGAAAAAAGTAGTAAGTGGGATCCACTGAAAAGAAAAAGGGAAAATGGAATAAAAAGTACACCAAGATGGAACTCTGCAGCCTTTTTTTTAAAAAATTCATGACCAGTCTATTTAACTCACTTTATGACTTTCATATCGTAACTACACTCTAAAGCTTGATATGTGTACCTTTGAGATAAGGTTAAAAATGTTAACACTAACCTGCAAAGCTCAGTCCTTGGTGCCTTCACATTCACTAATACCAGTAGGACTTATCCAGGGAACTTTAAGCTCGGTTCCCTAAACCTTGAGGGTAAAGGTTTCCTCTCACCCACTACCAAACTCCAGGACAAGCAGAAGCTGTCTGTTCTTCGCTACACAGACAGCTTTCTCTAACAGACAGTAAATGACTGTCAAAGGCATAGAGGGAAGAAGTTTTTTCCCAAAGAGAGAACAGGAGTGGGGATGGGAGGAGAGAGCAAAGGGCAAACGAACACCTGCCTACCATGAAGGTAAAGTTAGACCTGCTCGCTTCCATGAATGACAACCTGTTTTCTGCTATTGGGCATCTCTTCTGTCCTTCCATTTTTCTGCTTCCTTGTCCACGTATTACTGCTCCCTGTATTCCAACCACTAGCTTGGCTCCAGCTATAGCTCTCCCTCTAGCCTAGAAAGCCACCGAGCAACTAAAAGAGAGCCCCTTGTCTCAGAGGACCTCTCCCACTAGCCTGACTCAACCAAAACGAGGACTCAGAAGCAATACCACCTCTTGCTGCTTTTCCTCTTTCTTCTCTGCAAACATCTCCCTCCCCCATGCACACTCTTTCTCTCCCTTTTCTATTGCTTTCAGTTCTTGGCATTTTTCTGTTGTTCCATCTATATCATTTCAATCCTGAGATTCTCCCTGTTGTATTCTGAAACATAAAATCTCAGAATAATATCAAGCCTACACAGCTCACAAAAATGCTTTTTCAAAAGTGTCTGCCCATAGAATAAACATACTGGGTGGCTGTTTATACCATAAACCCCCAACTCCCCACCAACAATAAAAGACAGAAAAAGAGCTTTAGATGACATGAACACCCAAGAGTGTAGTGAAGCAGCCAACCATCTTTACATATTATTTCCTTGTATCAAAGCCCTGGTTATAAAGTATTGCTGTTTTATTTTCCCCCCCTACTTATAAGAGCAGCAGTTAGAAAATCAGATTTTTTTAGAAAACAGCTCAAAAAGAGAAAATTCCAGATCACAACACACAGACAAATGTAACAGGACCTTAGCTCCTCTATTATTTAGAAAGGGGAAAGTGTACCAAATATGAGAGATTTATTATTTTTAATTATTAGAATCTGGAAATCTTAAAGTCTTTAAAGCTTAACTGATTTTAAAATTACCTAAAAGTCTCCATTAAAAACATGCTATGAGATTTGCTCAGTAAAACATACACTGAATTCAGTGCCAAGAACTTTAAATAAGATGCAAATGAGAAAAAAAAAAAAAAAAGAATCAGCTCAAAAAAAAAAAAAAAAAAAGGC